>NC_086454.1:330761520-331061520 GCF_028390025.1 Pseudophryne corroboree | reverse complement strand
TAAAGAATAACAGTAATATCCCACATCTGAGTTGTGTGGGTGCTTTTACCAGACTTCTTATAATACATGTGGATGTGGAAATCCGCTCCTGATCTGCTGCCTCCTGGTCACACCATATTCAGGAAGACACATGATCACAATCCATCTTGTACATTAATCTGTAGCTCCATTAACATCCCTGCACTGAATCTGAACTACCATGCTGTCAGAATAAACTAATATTGTCCTGTAACCCCTTTATGACCCCTATTGGAGTCATAAAATCGAGAAAAAGATTAAAAAAACGTCAGAACCCCACTATTGAATAGAGATGGTCGAATTAGTGCAGTTTTTGCAGAAAAAAATGGCACTTAAATGAATACTCTCCTATATTGTGATGAAAGGCTGCCATTCAAAGCACAATGTCAATTTAAACGTCCGAAAATACTGTCAAAATATATTCCGGCAGATGGCAGCACCGGCTTGTAACGGACGCTGTAACTGAAAGATGGCTTCACCCAGAAAGAAAGCCACAAAGAGTATCCCACATTACAAGTAAAACCACATACTATATCAATCGAATATCGCTGCAGTATCAACATATCGAATTAGAACGATTCGCAGTGTTTTGATGTACGAGCTACAACACCAGCAAATCGTTGTCCATTAGGATGGACGTTGGATCTAAATGACCAAATCGTATTTTTGGGAGGTTACTTAGGGACTCATTCATCTACTTTACCAGTGTCATCACTGGGATACACCGGAAACATGCAATGGGTCCAAAAGGGATAAACAGATATTAGAGCAACAAAAATAGGATTTTAATACCTATCAGTAAATCCTTTTCTCGTAGTCCATAAGGGATATTTGGGAATCTAGTACGATGGGGTATAGACGGGGTCAAAAGGAGCCAGTGCACTTTACATTTCTTCAACTGGGAGTGCCGGCTCCTCCCCTCTATGCCCCTCCCACAGGCAGTTATAGGTAATACAGTGCCCGAAGGAGAAAGGACATATACGAGAGAAGGATCATGACAATGAGTGGTGAGATTTACACACCAGCACACCACTAACATAACAACCAGCAACAGCTGGTAACAACAAACAGCAACAGCTAACCATAAAACAAGAACCTGCAGAAAAGTCCACGCACTGAGGCGGGCGCCCAATATCCCTTACGGACTACGAGAAAAGGATTTACCGGTAGGTATTAAAATCCTATTTTCTCTAGCATCCATAAGGGATATTGGGGAATCTAGTATGATGGGAACGTCCCAAAGCTTCCAGAACGGGCAGAGACTGCTGCAGCACCGCCTGCCCAAACTGGGTATCCTCTTTGGCCAGGGTATCAAATTTGTAGAACTTCACAAAGGTGTTCTTCCCGACCAGGTAGCAGCTCGGCATAGTTGCAAGGCCGAGACTAGAGTGGGCCTTCATAGACTTAGGAACAGGTAAGGCTGCCGACACATAGGCCTGTTGGATAGTAAGCCGAATCCAACGAGCAATGGACTGCTTTGAAGCAGGGCAACCCCTTTTCTGCGCATCAGAGCACGAACAAGGAATCCGTTTATCTGACCCGAGCAGTGCGCTTGACATAGATCTTCAAGGCACGCACAGCATCCAATTCCTCTGGAGGAGCAGAAGCGTCAGAACTGGACGGAACCACAATAGGTTGATTCAGGTGAAAACCGGAGACAACCTTCTGCAGGAACTGGTGTCTAGTCCTGAGCTCCGCTCTGTCCTCGTAAATGACCAAGTACGGACTTTTACATGATAAGGCCCCCAATTCTGAGATAAATCGAGCAGAAGCCAGGGCCAGTAACATCACAGTCTTCCACGTGAGGTACTGGTCTTCTACCGTCATCAGAGGTTCAAACCAGGAGAACTGTAGAAATGCCAACACTACATCCCAAACAGCACAAAAGGTGGTTGTATGTGGAGTACCCCTTGCAAGAAGGTCTGAACTTCTAGCAACACTGCCAATTTCTTCTGGAAGAAAATGGAGAGGGCTGAAATCTGGACCTTAATGGAACCCAGACGTAAGCCCTTATCAACACCAGCCTGCAGGAAACGTAAAAAATGTCCCAAGGGAAACTCTGCAGTCAAATACGTGCATTCCTCGCACCAAGAGACATATCTCCTCCAGAAACGGATGATAGTGTTTTGACGTCACAGGTTTCCTGGCCTGAACCATGGAAGTAATAACCTTCTTGGAAAGGCCCTTGTGAGTTAGGATGTTCCACTCAAACTCCATGCAGTCAAACAAAGACGACGTAAATCCGGGTAGACGAATGGTCCTTGTTGAAGAAGATGTCTTCTCAGTGGTAGAGGCCAAGGGTCTTCGACGGACATGTCCAGAAGATCCGCGTAGCACGCCCTCCGAAGCCATTCTGGGGCAATCAGAATTGCCTGGACACCTTGATTCCTGATCCGCTTTAGCACCCTTGGGAGCAAAGGAATTGGAAACAGGTAGACCAGCCGATGTGCCGACTGCCCTCGCCTGAGGGTCCCTGGTCCGTGAGCAATACCAGGGAAGTTTGTTGAGCCGAGAAGCCATCATGTCTATTTGTGGGCAACCCCACCAGTCGATGATCTACTGGAACACCAGATGGTGGAGCTCCCACTCCCCCAGGTGGAGATCGTGACGACTCAGAAAGCCCGCCTCCCAGTTGTCCACACCTCTGCTTTTTGTTCCTCCTTGACAATTGGCATACGCCACTGCCGTGGCGTTGTCAGACTGTACCTGGTTCGCGTGATCCTTGAGCAGAGGAGAGGCCTGAAGCAGAGCATTGTAGATCTCCCGAAGTTCCAGAATGTTGATCGGAAGGAGGGCCTCGTGGGCTGACCACCTGCACTGGAACTACACTCCTTGGGTGAAAGCTCCCCATCCCCGCTGACTTGCATCCGTCGTGAGGAGGGTCCAATCCCAATTCCTGAAACTCCGGCCTTCCAGGAGATTGGAGGACAGTAGCCACCACAGGAGGGAAATCCTGGCCTGAGGTGACAGACGAATCATCCGGTGCATCTGTAGTTGCGATCCGGACCACATGCTCAGGAGATCCAACTCAAACGGTCTGGCATGGAACCTCCCATACTGGATCGCCTCGTATGAGGCAACCATATTCCCCAACAACCTTATGCAGAGATGTACGGACACTCGAGTAGGTCTAAGCACCATGCGGACCATCCCCTGAAATTAAATTCATTAAATCTGGGGAGGAGGGGGGAGGGAACAGAATCAGTGAATGTGTTTTTATTATGTGTGATGTATTGGCCCCATAACTCTGAGATCCCATAGTAGCCATGCGTAGTTTGTTTCTATGCAAACATCGCTGCCCCCTCCCCGCCCTCCACACAGCAGCGGACTGTCAATCATTGACGGTCTGCTGCCATCCGGCATTAAAGGACCCGGTTGTGCAGAACGGGCCCTGCGCAAAGTACTGACTATCAGTAATTTGCTCCACAGGACGGCACCACGCCCACATATAAATCTGGCCTGTTGTGTGTGGATTCTATGGTTACTGTATCATCCCTGTCAATTTTAGAGAGAGAATTCACTTGTTTTTGACCATGTCGAAGTAATTTTTATTTGTACTGCAAGTGCCTTTACTTATCGCACCGAAACGCACATGTAAAGAGGCTAAAGCCATGCAAAGCATTGGATGCGCTGCCAAAAACGGTTTGGGCACCCAAAAACCTGTCTTTTTTCCAATGTCTGATTGTCACCTCAGGAGGTAGCGAGCAGATATCATGCCCACCTGTGGCACTCACGCCCGATGGCAAAACAACTGCATTCCCCCCCTTAGTGTCCCATGCCGCTCATATTCCCACTGTAGTAAACCACAAACGCTGCTCCAGCAGCTTCTTCTGTAATTCGCATAAACGGGATGCGCAGATAACAGGGTTGCAGCAATTGCGCCCAAAATCACAGGCGTAAAGTGCAATCTGTAAAAAAGTAACATATGCACGTGCAAAGGAGAAAACATCTAACAGCGTCACATTGACATACAGCCAATCACAAGCATCCCTGCCAATATACCAACAAAAAACCAATATAGAAAGCGCTTTGTTTGAATGTTGGAATTCATTAAAAATGACCCCCTTGAAATAGACTGCCCTTTTCAAATGACATGAGGACCCTCAATAAATAACCTGTAAATACCAAATTGCTTTCTAATATTTAAAATGCCCGCTCTAATATATATTGTAGACGCCTGCACATCTTATTACCATGTGCCATGATTGTGCGCTATACATCGCAAAACACTGCATCCCATAAGAGAAAACAATACACCCACACATTATCTGAGTTCCAAAGCTCATTGATGTATATTAAAAGGATATGTATTCAATATATCACAATGTACAGTATACATATAGTTACATGGTTACACTATATACAGTAAGCAGTTAATACATACAGTTAGAGGCCAGCGATACAATTACCATTCCCTCAATGCATCCTCCTCTTAATATATATCTCTCTCTCTCTCAGCAAATAAATACAGGAACTGGTCTAGCAACATCTCCACCATCGTCTGGGACAAAACAGCAACTAACTCCTGTGTGTCTCTGTAATGCGTTATCTAGTTTGGGGGAGTGCACACATCTAGTCTAAGGGAGGGAACTTTCTCATTCATGATGAGTCACTGGTCTGTTTGTATGCTAACCAGGTTCAGCCTTGAAGACATCAAAAGGGCTGGCTGAGTTTCCTGTCCATTGTTCTAATAAAAGTGACTTTAGCTTTCATACATTTAATCATAACTACTCATAGCAATGTCCTACAACTTAATAACAAGTATCAAATTAATCTACACATTAATCTGGTTGCTTTAATACCAAATATGACAGGTCTATCTTGCGCTGCTCCAATAATACGCATACATGACGTTAATCCATTATATAATTTTAAATCATTATGATGTCTGGCGCTTGATATGTTATAATTATGTGCTGTATGAAATATGTGTCGAATCTATCTCTGTGGCATGTCCGTGTAAATGCGTATGTTACCATATATTGCTGTATTTGCAAGCATAGCGACTTATATGTGTGGAGTCTGTATGTTCTATGTAATATTTTTGACTTCGACAAACCATAAAAAGAACAGAATAGAAAGCGCTGTCCAGATAATCAAGGGTGTTATTTATTCAACAAATTTATCGTACCTATCGCCCAATAGTAATTAAATCACATTAGTTTCTCCGCAAATTAAGCGACAGACATCATAAAAAAAACGTTTAAAACACATAGGGGCCTATTTATTTAGATAATTTTTACAAAAATAATGTGAATAAGGGAGTTTTCTGTTTTCACACCCTTTTCACATTATTGTAGTATCACTCCAATGTATTAAAGGGCATTTGGAGCAGTTTTCATGAAAAACTGCTCCAAACCCTTTAATTGTCATTTTTTAGTTACCCACATCACAGGCTAGCGAAATCACAGGGCAGCACTGCGATATGCAGCCTTTTGCATGGCTCTCTCTGCCCCATGGTGGAGAAAGCTGTGCGGGACCCAGCCAGTGTAATCAGCTCTGTGTGTCCGATGGGACACACAGGCTGATAACTGGTAAAAAAACAAAAAAACATACTTACCAGTCCCAGAAGCCGGTGATCGGCGCAGGCCGGTCATCGGGATTTCCTGTGCGCTGCTGTGATCCCCGGTACAGTAAAGTGATGCTGAAAAATGGCAGCTCACTTTACAGCACCAGGGGTCAGGGCAGCGCACAGGATCTGATGCCCGGTAGCCCTCTGCAGGAGCAGCGATCACCGGCTCCCTGGACTGGTAAGTATATTTACCATAGGGGGATGTAATTGCGACGGAGGAGACGACCCAGCGGCGGTAGTGGCCATGTCAGTGAATGTTCAGCAGGACGTCGGGGTATTTTTCCTGAAAAATATCCCGATACTGTTGCGGATTGTCATCGCAGAGACGGAGCTTGCTCACAAGCTCTGTCCCTGCATGCGATAATTGATACATCTGTGCATGTGGATTAGGTTGATTTTATCACCTGTCACCCGCATCCTTGTATGCGGATGGTGATAAATCGGCCCTATAAAAAGAACATGGACGTGTTAGTAAGGCAAGAAGCAGGAAAAGCAGTCTTTCATTACTGTGATTCCTTCCTTTGTGCAGCTGCGTGTAGTCAGCAGTCTATAAAAGCATGCAATTAGTATGATCACAAATCACACTGCTGTGTTTGGTAGCAGCCTCAACATTATGGGGTATATGCAATTGCGGTCGAATTCCCGAAAAACGGGTCTTTTTCGCCAAAAAAAAAAAATTCGACAATGCAATTCAGTACTTTCCGTCAAAAAATCGGACTTTCAAAATTCGACATTTGTCAAATTCGACTTTTCTGCAATGGTACAAATGCGGCAATTCGACAAAAGCATATTCAATTGAAGTTTTGAAATTCGACAACAGTGCTTTTAGACAGTAAATTCGTCATTTTCAATCCGCCACACTTTGGTGGGTGAATCTAATAAAAAAAAATTAAAACATGTTTTTTTTGGTGTTTTTTTTATTGGTAATAGCATATCCATTTATATTAGAGGGGATTAGGTACTTGGTTTGTCTTTTTGGGAGGCACAAGTATTATTATTTATATATTTTTAAAAATATTTTTTTATTTTTTTTAGATGGAATGGTAAAATCCCGGAAAAAAATGGCGTGGGGTCCCCCCTCCAAAGCATAACCAGCCTCGGGCTCTTCGAGCCGGTCCTGGTTCTAAAAATCCGGGGGGGAAATTGACAGGGGATCCCCCGTATTTTTAAAACCAGCACCGGGCTCTGCGCCTGGTGCAAAAAATACGGGGGACAAAAAGAGTAGGGGTCCCCCATATTTTTTACACCAGCATCGGGCTCCACTAGCTGGACAGATAATGCCACAGCCGGGGGTCACTTTTATACAGCGCCCTGCGGCCGTGGCATTAAATATCCAACTAGTCACCCCTGGCCAGGGTACCCTGGGGGAGTGGGGACCCCTTCAATCAAGGGGTCCACCCCCCAGCCACCCAAGGGCCAGGGGTGAAGCCCGAGGCTGTCCCCCCCATCCAAGCGCTGCGGATGGGGGGCTGATAGCCTTGAGAAAATGACAAGAATATTGTTTTTTCCTGTAGTACTACAAGTCCCAGCAAGCCTCCCCCGCAAGCTGGTACTTGGAGAACCACAAGTACCAGCATGTGGGAGAAAAACGGGCCCGCTGGTACCTGTAGTACTACTGGAAAAAAAATACCCAAATAAAAACAGGAGACACACACCTTGAGAGTAAAACTTTAATTCACACCTGCCGACACACACCTACTTACCTATGTTGACCCGCCGACTGCCACGTCTCCTGATCCGACGATCCGGGGTACCTGTGAATAAAATTATACTCCCCTCAATCCAGTGTCCAGATATAAATCCTCGTACTTGGCAAAACAAATAAACGAACACCCGGACCAGCGAACTGAAAGGGGTCCCATGTTTACACGTTTACCCTTTCCCCGAATGCCGGGACCCCACGTGACTCCTGTCACAGAGGTCCCTTCAGCCAATCAGGAAGCGCTACTTCGTTGCACTCACCTGATTGGCTGTATGCACGTGTGAGCTCAGACAGCGCATCGCACAGCTCCCTCCATTACTTTCAATGGTGGGAACTTTGCCGTCAGCGGTGGGGTTACCCGCAGTCAGCCGCTGACCGCGGGTGACCTCACCGCTGACGCAAAGTTCCCACCATTGAGTATAATGGAGAGGCTTTGAGATGCGCTGTCTGACAGCTCAGACGTGCAGCCAATGAGCAGAGTGCCAGGACGTTGCGCTCGCTGATTGGCTTAAGAGACCTTTCTGTGATAGCAGTCACGGGGGGGGGGGGGGGGGGGGGGGGGGTCTCTGCATTCGGGGAAAGGGTAAACATGTGTAAACATGGGACCCCTTTCAGTCCGGCTTGGTCGGCTGTTCGTTTATTTGCTTTGCCAAGTACGAGGATTTATATCTGGACACTGGATTGAGGCGAGTATAATTTTATTCACAGGTACCCCGGATCGTCGGATCAGGAGACGTGGCAGTCGGCGGGTCAACATAGGTATGTGTGTGTCGGCAGGTGTGAAATAAAGTTTTACTCTCAAGGTGTGTGTCTCCTGTTTTTATTTGGGTATTTTTTTCCCAGTAGTACTACAGGTACCAACGGGCCCGTTTTTCTCCCGCATGCTGGTACTTGTGGTTCTCCAAGTACCAGCTTGCGGGGGAGGCTTGCTGGGACTTGTAGTACTACAGGAAAAAACAATATTCTTGTCAATTTCTCAAGGCTATCAGCCCCCCATCCGCAGCCCTTGGATGGGGGGGGGACAGCCTCGGGCTTCACCCCTGGCCCTTGGGTGGCTGGGGGGGGACCCCTTGATTGAAGGGGTCCCCACTCCCCCAGGGTACCCCGGCCAGGGGTGACTAGTTGGATATTTAATGCCACGGCCGCAGGGCGCTGTATAAAAGTGTCCCCCGGCTGTGGCATTATCTGTCCAGCTAGTGGAGCCCGATGCTGGTGTAAAAAATACGGGGGACCCCTACTCTTTTTGTCTCCCGTATTTTTTGCACCAGCACCAGGCGCAGAGCCCGATGCTGGTTTTAAAAATACGGGGGATCCCCTGTCCATTTTCCCCCCGTATTTTTAGAACCAGGACCAGCTCGAAGAGCCCGAGGCTGGTTATGCTTTGGAGGAGGGACCCCACGCAATTTTTAAAAAAACGGAACAAAATCCGTCAAATCGGCCGTTTTTCGTCAGCGGGACTGTCGAATCCAATTTTTATTGAATATGGTCAATTTCGGCACCCACTTGCCGAAATTAGACGGTCGAATTAAAAAACGGCCGAAAAATTGCAGCGATTCGCCGCTAATTGCATATTCCCCTATAAGTGTTTATTCACTCAGACTTATAGAAGATTCTCACCCACATCTAGCTACGTTTTTCCCCTTCATGTTGCTGCTTGGCGATGCATTGTACCACAAAAATTTCCTAGTGTACGTGAGTACACCTGGCCAATAAAGCTAACTCTGATTCAGAACAACAATAGGATTGCACCGATTCCGGGGACCCACTGAATGGTACTCCTATTATACCGCGCCCTGCCTCTGGCTCCATCGCAACGCGCCCTGCCTCTGGCTCCATCGCAACGCGCCCTGCCTCTGGCTCCATCGCAACGCGCCCTGCCTCTGGCTCCATCGCAACGCGCCCTGCCTCTGGCTCCATCGCAATGCGCCCTGCCTCTGGCTCCATCGCAACGCGCCCTGCCTCCATCGCACCCCGCCCTGCCTCCATCGCACCCCGCCCTGCCTCTGGCTCCATCGCACCGTGCCCTGCCTCTGGCTGCATCGCGCTCTGGCTCCATCGCACCCCGCCCTGCCTCCATCGCACCCCGCCCTGGCTCCATCGCACCCCGCCCTGGCTCCATCGCACCCCGCCCTGCCTCTGGCTCCATCGCACCCCGCCCTGCCTCTGGCTCCATCGCACCCCGCCCTGCCTCTGGCTCCATCGCACCCCGCCCTGCCTCTGGCTCCATCGCACCCCGCCCTGCCTCTGGCTGCATCGCACCGTGCAACACGCTTGATTATCTCTGGTTTGTTTGTCCGGATAGTGTGGGGTGATATACTGGCTCACTAGGCTGTATAGTGGCTGTTAACACGAATGCCTCCTGCTCTCCATTCACCATGCTGCGCTGGGCTTCTTCTTCCTGGCACCTACTCTCTAGTCCAGTGCACTGATTAAAGGATCAGATCCTATACTAACCATCCAGCTGCACGGTGGCAAGTACAGTACAGAACACAGGAGCTCAGCTGCCATTTATGGGGAGGGGGAGTAATCGACGAAGAGGGGGGATAGTTCACTTTCAATGTCCGCAAAGACAACTCAACGGTCTAAGTTTTAATGATATTCATGACGGAGCATGTGTAAATTAACTAGTACATTGGTTATTTTGATTTAACCACCTTTGGATATCCTTAAAACCTGGGCTGTTTGGGTGCCTTAACATTTTGATTTAACCACCTGTGCTCAGCCATGGATATCCTTAAAACCTGGACTGTTGGGGTGGCTTGAGAACCATGGGGGTGATGTATGAAAGTGCGCTATGGTTTCTGCTGACCACAGCGCACCTAAAGGCTGCATTTAGCGCTTCCCAATAATGTATGAAGGCGTGTTAACGCTGTGTGCAGTGACAGCCGTGCGCCCCCTCCGCGGTGAATGACAGACGAAGGGCAGCGGCAATGTATGATTGCCTCTGTTGGCAGTCTTCGCCTCTTAACCGCGATGCTCCTGTTCGCCTCCCCCAGTCTGGCGATGGGTGCAAAATGTGCAATCGCTCAGTCTATATTTTTCTTTTCTTTTCATTGTTTTTTTTTTTTAACGAAACTTTATTGAACGTGGACATTATGCAGGTATCCAACACAGCCTAATTGCACATGCGCCGGGGGCCGCCAGCGGCGCAGTCTGGAAGCAGGGGAGAAGGGCGCATGCGAACAACTGCGGCGCCGATAACAGCCTAGCCGATGTGGGAGAAGCGCTATCGCAGGACAGGTGAGATAACGCCCTCCCACATCGGCAGGCACACATATCATACATTGTGGTGGTGGGTGAGGGCATATCAACACGATAATGTGGGGATACGCCCCCAAGCACATAACGTCTGTTAGGACGTTTTTCACACATCACCCCCCATGTTTGGGAACCACTGCCCCAGATGAATAGAGCCAAATACTATGCTTTATAGTCACTTACCAGAATTGTGCTGGTTTGTGTACTAGCCACCACAATGTGCTATCCTGGACACTAGTCACAACTACAAGGGTGGTGGCAGAGGAGCCATGTCTGTTACGGTGGGTTAAAAAAAAAAATTACTCTGGAGAGAGAGAGAGAGACTTCTCATGTCATGTTGAGAAACCAGGAGCTGCAATAAGTAACAGGAATGCAGTCATGTGATTATCAGCACATAGGTCACATGACTGAGGAAGGGAAACTACATGAGCTAGAGTAACAGTCCCAAGAAGACGAATTCAATAAAATAAGAGCAGCATTAATATAAACACAAACAATACAGTAGCGACAAGACACTAGCTTTTACTGATTTCCTAATAAAGCAACATTACTTCTGAATGTTATTTCTTTCACGTAAATATTACGAGAACAGAAACAAAAGACTGGTATTTACCCGATCTCCACAGCCTGAGATTGGCACTGAATAATGTACGGCCTACATGAAAGACGTCCACAGTGACTTATACAGACAGCACACTTCTATATTAAAGCTAACAGGGAAATCTCTGATAATCAGCAAGTAACAGGCCGCTCAGAACAACACTTCATGGTCGCTTACCACACAAATGACAGCCTGTGTACATGGCACAGCTCTGCAGGGCACGGATAGGCCGGACCATGGAACAGGACTACAATAACTGTATACAACATTCGTGATTTAATGGAATCCAGCCTGTGATGTAGTAGCTGCGGTACAGTCAGTGCCAATATACTCACCATAACAAACTGGCATGTGGTGCCCTTTATCTCCCGATCCCCTTCCACGAGTACATTTGCTGTGGACCTACCATGGCAGACGCGGGACAGGGAGAGCCACACCAGCCGCAGCACAGTGGAGGCAGGGCACTATGTGATCAGCAGGGTACCTCCATAAGAACAAAGCACGTCAGTACTTTAAAATTAGGGAGAGCGCAGCGCCCCACTGGAACGCTCAATAACATTACTGCCCTCCCCTTCATTCATTGAATAAGTAACATTCTGTGGGATCCAGGTGATATTATTTATTCCGTCCAGCAGAAATGCGTAGTTTTATGGCTTGGTAACATCTGCATCGCAGGTAAACCCCATACAGATGCCCCGCACGCCACAGAAATGCGCAGGAACATTTGCAATGTCCTGTTACCGTAACGGACCCACATGTGCGCAGCAATTGAATTCCTCCCTATGTGTTTTTCATTACAATACCCGATTAAGACAGCACTTTCAATATCAAGAATTTCCATGGCAATTATGATCTTATGTAATATTAATAAGATTCTGGAACAAAAGGGATGGAATATGTTACATTGTTCATCAAACCCTATATGAGCTGCCCAATCCAACTACTCCAATGAGTATAACACGGTCATACGGTGTGGGATGGGCAGAGGTTTAGTTGGAGGAGAGAAAAGAAACACACAGGACGCCAATTGCGAGAGCAAAGTAACTACTTCCTAGTCTGTAGTCTCACTTCTGCAAAGAGATAAGAAAGGTCCTGATGTTCCGTATATTCGTATGGCTGTGTTTGTCACACACTGGAAAGAGACTAAGGGGGTCATTCCGAGTTGATCGCACGAAGCAACTTTTTGCTGCTCGTGCGATCAACCTGACGCCGCCTATGGTGGGAGTGTATTTCTGCATAGCAGGGCTGCGATCGCTTGTGCACACCTGCTATGCTAAAAAAGTTTCACGCAAAAGACCAGGGCTGCAGTTACTTACCCAGTACGACGGATCCAGCGATGAAGATCCCGGTCCTGGCGTCAGACATTCGCCCTCTAAACGCCTGAATCCGCCTGCGTTGGACTCGCCACGCCTGGAAAACAGTATCAGCACCGAAACGCCTCCCGCCTGTCCATCTTCTTGCGGTCGCCGCTGTGATCACATTTCTCGTTGGCGACGTTTGTCGCCAGGCAACGACGTGCATGCGCAATGCGGCTGGGTCGGAATGACCCCCTAAGTGAAGAAGTTTCCCATACCAAACAATCAGCTTATAATGGTCACTTCACAGGTTGTGCTAGATAAATGACAGTTAGGATGCTGATTGGTTGATATAAGCAACTCCTCCACGATTTGATTACTCTCTCCCGTATTCAACATGAACACCCAACAAGGTGTGTATTCAAGTAAACGTCCAACGAAAGGTCATTAGTACATCCTCTAACATTTTCTGATAGTTATTATAAGTATCATAATCCTTGTTAGTTGGTTCTTTGATAAAGAAGATTACTTCCATAGTTATTGATTTGATTTTACAGTGTCAAGTCCAATATTCGGGATCAGTAGCCACGCAAGTAAACAACGGGTTCCGCAGCATTCTAGTAGTAATAACACTATAATAAATGTTTATTTATATAGCGCCTGTCTCTAAAAGGAAGCAAAGATGGCAGCTATCTTGGGGGCACTAAAAAGTTTACAGTTCGTGAACATGAAAAAACACATATGATGCCAGTAGTCAGACTCATTAGTTCCATGGCTTCTCCACCCCGCCCACAAACAAGGCCGCCATCTTGTGTGGAGTACATAGGGTTACAATGGCTGTAACAAGCAGTGAGTGGAGATAGGGGAGATACAAAGTATGAAATACAATATACACACAGTATCATCAGGAGGACATTTACTAAAGCAGTGATAAGAGCGGAGAAGTGAGCCAGTGGAGAAGTTACCCCATCAACCAATCAGCAGCTCTGTACAATTTTATAGTATGCAAATTATAGATGTTACTTCAGTGCTGATTGGTTGCCATGGGCAACTTCTCCACTGGCTCACTTCTCCGCTCTTATCACGGCTTAGTAAATGTCCCCCTCAGTTTGAACAGATCACACATACTAAGAGGCAGATTTAAAGAGTGATAGTCTTATCACTCGTTGCAAATTATAAACGGTGCTCCAGCCAATCAGCTTCTGTCATTTTTTTTTCACACACACGACAGTTAGGAGCTGATTGGCTGGAACACCATTTATCATCCGTAATGAATGATAACAAGGATATCACTCTTTCACTCTTTGTTAAATCTGCCCTTCAGCAGCGTAAAACAAAGAGGATCCCTTGCGGTAATCTTTGCGATCACCAAATGGATCTTCCATAAAACTGAATCATAACACAAACTTGGACACACTGGGATGTCATACCGGCTGGCGGAACCATCTCCTGCTTTAGAGGACTAGGAGCAGCCATGACGATCGATCTAGACGAGGACCGCTACTGTACGCACCCCATAATTACTCCAGACAAAAATTCTAATTATTATGAGGACTGCCTATGAAAGATCCCTGGTCAACCGTGTTCCTGGCGAGGTCTGGAGCTGGAAGAGGGATATAGCAGTCAATTCAAATAAGCTGTGCCATTGCAACGATGCTGGAACGCAGCGCAACACCAAATCGCCTCCGGTTCATGCTTATTTGCTCAGAGCCGTATAGGGGAGTAATAAAATACACGATCTCAAGGCTACAGTGAGGCACGAAATAGACCGCTAGCATCGTCTGCCACTGAATTACCCCAGGAGACATTACGTGGGAGAATTAAATTCAGCGAGATGGATACATTCCAAGATGGCACACTGCGTCAATATACATTGCAAGCGTTTCCTGGGGAGCCGCAACCCACAGAGGCGCGCAGGAAAACTTGCACTGCCAGGGCTACCATTATCGCCGGATACGGGCGCAGGTGGTGGGCGTGCTGTGATACAGGGCACATGATAGTGCCTCCCTATGACACAGGGAACCAGTAGGTGATGGGATGAATGGATTAACCCAGTATGACCCCAGGGTGACTGGCAACAGCAGCACCTCCCTCCCCTTCCCAGCATTATGAACCTCCTCCCAAGGTGTACACAGATACAGACAGTCCATGATCACTACTCACCCTCCAGGGTCTCGCACTGCACCAGGTTCAAGTAGTCCCCCTGTGACAGGATCCCGCCCTTGAACCCGCGGACCAGGCCTTCAAGGTATCCGCTATCCACGTTGAAGTAGAGCTCGGAGAAGGACGTCATGGCGGCGGCGGGGGGGAACAGCAGTGATCGGTATCCGTGAGGCCCCGGCGGAGGGATGAATGACGTCAGTGCAGCGGCCGCCGGACCCGGAGAGCAGCTGGAATGAGTCACGTGATAACAGCCCCACCACCAGGTCACATGACGAGCCTGCTGTCAGGATGGTGGAGGCCCGGGGCTTCCAATCGGCATCGCTGTACGCAAGTGACGTCGCCAGCCATAATGAGGCTTGCACCGCAGCGGCAGCTGACGGTTGTGAGTGGGTACTGCCAGCACTCGCACCGCTCGAAGCAGCTCCCCCTATAGGTGATACTGAGGAGTGCAGCTGCCTGTTATTTTTAATGTGCTTCCAGTTTTTACTGAGTACATTTGTCTTTATAAGTGTGACTGTGATGTCTTCAGAAGTTCAGAGTCTACATTATAAAAAAACAAAAACAAGTAAAGTGTTACAAATGCTAACCACAGTCCTGTGAACGCTTCATATAGGCAATTGTATAGGACACTGAGGCCAATTTAATTTTTTTTGCTGAGTGCTGGGATAACAATTCTATCTATCTATCTATCTATCTATCTATCTATCTATCTATCTATCTATCTATCTATCTATCTGTCCTGTATACACTGCATCTGTATATGGGGTCTGGTGGGATATTTAATTGTATGTGTATACAATACTTACATACAGTATCTCCTATATAATAGCCCTGTGACTCTGTGCCTGGAACTCTAATGCTGGGCGTGGCTAGGAGCTCTCATTGGGTTAGCAGCAGGTCTATCACACCCAGTCCACAGCTGATTGGGTTAGAAACACCCTCCCACACAGCTTACATCCAATGGGAGGCTCGGCCCTTTGCCTGCTGTGTTTTCACAGAGCAGGATTAGCAATGGGATTGATGGAGCTGCAGCTAAAGCCCCACACCCCAAAATAGGCCCACTGCATCTGCAGCAACACACCCTCCAACACTTTACACATAAACATTGATGCACATTCGAAAAGCGGGCGTGGCCACGGGTACAGCAGTGTGGCTACGCCCCTTTTCATATACTTTCAATGGAGGCTTGGAGAGTCAAAAAAACGGTACAGACCATAAAAAAAGGGACTGTACCTGCCAAAAAGGTCCAGCTGGAGGGTATGCCACTGCATCTGCAGCAAGTCTCTGCGTTGTAGATAGGGAAAAAACATCCTTTAACTGGAGCGTCCTGTGTCCTGCTGCCAGTCCACCTGCCCCCTCCGGCATCAACAATCCCCATTCCCTAGCCGCGCCGCAGGTGGAACAAAAGCTGCTGCGGCCACCGGCACAGATGTGTATGAAAGCGGCGCAGCGGAAGGCTTTCATAGCCCTCCCTGCGCCGCATACTCTCTGAGCCCCGGAGCCTCCTCTGTGCGTGAAGTCACAGAAGTGCCTCCCGGACACAGCCGCGCACGGTTCCCCAGAGGCCCTGACTCCGCAACACAGCACCTGGCCTGCCGGCCTGGAAGCCCAGAGATGGCTAATGTTAACAGATAGAGTGTCTGATATCTGGACGCTGAATCAATGTAAAAGGTGACAGTGCTGTGCAGTGCAGTGGGTGTGCAGTCTGGCCTGGTGGTACGGTGTTCGGCGCCCCCCTACAAACTATAAATTTGCACCCTTGCATACTTTACAAAGGCACAGCACACATAATACCCCCTGTAGTAGAGACACTTACACATGTAATCCCCCCTGTACCAGAGACGCTTACACATGTAACGCCCCCTGAATCAGTGACGCTTACACAAGTAACACCCCCTGTACCAGTGACGCTTAGACACGAAATGCCTCCTGTACCGATGACGCTTACACACGTAACGCTCCCTGTACCAGTGACGCTTACACATGTAACGCCTCCCTGTACCAGTGACGCTTATACACATAACGCCCCCTGTAGCAGTAATGCTTACACACGTAACGCCCCCTGTAGCAGTGACGCTTACCCACGTTATGCCCCCGGTAGCAGTGCCGCTTACACACGTAACGCCCCCTATACCAGTGCCGCTTACCCACATAGCGCCCCTTGTAGCAGTGACGCTTACACACATAACGCCCCCTGTAGCAGTGACGCTTACACACGTAATGCCCCCTGTAGCAGTGACGCTTAGACACGTAACACCCTCTGTACCAGTGCCGCTTAGACACGTAACGCACCCTGTACCAGTGACGCTTGCACACGTAATGCCCCCCCTGTACTAGTGACGCTTCGTAACGCCCCCTGTACCAGTGCCGCTTACACACGTAACGCCCCCTGTATCAGTGCCGCTTACGCACGTAATGCCCCCTGTAGCAGTGACGCTTACACACGTAATGCCCCCTGTACCAGTGACGCTTACACACGTAATGCCCCCTGTAGCAGTGACGCTTACACATGTAAAGCCCCCTGTAGCAGTGACGCTTACACACGTAACGCCCTCTGTACCAGTGCCGCTTACACACGTAACGCCCCCTGTAGCAGTGACGCTTACACACGTAACGCCCTCTGTACCAGTGCCGCTTACACACGTAACGCCCCCTGTACCAGTGCTTCTTACACACGTAACGCTCCCTATAGCAATGATGCTTACACATGTAATGCCCCCCGTACCAGTGCCGCTTACACACATAACACCCTCTGTAGCAGTGACGCTTACACACGTAACGCCCCTTGTACCAGTGCCGCTTACACACATAACACCCTCTGTACCAGTGCTGCTTACACACGTAACGCCCCCTGTACCAGTGCCTCTTACACACGTAACGCCCCCTATAGCAGTGATGCTTACACACATAACACCCTCTGTACCAGTGCTGCTTACACACGTAACGCCCCCTGTACCAGTGCCGCTTACACACGTAACACCCTCTGTAGCAGTGATGCTTACACACGTAACGCCCCCTGTACCAGTGCCGCTTACACACATAACACCCTCTGTACCAGTGCTGCTTACACACGTAACGCCCCCTGTACCAGTGCCGCTTACACACGTAACACCCTCTGTAGCAGTGACGTTTACACACGTTGCGCCCCCTGTACCAGTGCCTCTTACACACGTAACGCCCCCTATAGCAGTGATGCTTACACACGTAACGCCCCCTGTACCAGTGCCGCTTACACACGTAACACCCTCTGTAGCAGTGACGCTTACACACGTTGCGCCCCCTCTACCAGTGCCGCTTACACACGTAACGCCCCCTGTACCAGTGCCGCTTACACACGTAACGCCCCCTGTACCAGTGCCGCTTACACACGTAACGCCCCCTGTACCAGTGCCGCTTACACACGTAACGCCACCTGTACCAGTGCCGCTTACACATGTAACGCCTCCTGTACCAGTGCCGCTTACACACGTAACGCCACCTGTACCAGTGCCGCTTACACACGTAACGCCCCCTGTACCAGTGCCGCTTACACACGTAACACCCCCTGTAGCAGTGAGGCTTACACACGTAACGCCCCCTGTAGCAGTGACGCTTACACACGTAACGCCCCCTATACCAGTGCCGCTTACCCACATAGCGCCCCTTGTAGCAGTGACGCTTACACACATAACGCCCCCTGTACCAGTGCCGCTTACACACGTAACGCCCCCTGTACCAGTGCTGCTTACACACGTAACACCCCCTGTAGCAGTGAGGCTTACACACGTAACACTCTCTGTACCAGTGACGCTTAGAGATGTAACGCCCTCTGTACCAGTGACGCTTAGACACATAACGCACCCTGTAGCAGTGACGCTTAGACACGTACCAGTGACAGTTACACACGTAACGCCCCCTGTAGGAGTGCCGCTTACGCAAGTAATGCCCCCCTGTACCAGTGCCACTTACACACGTAACGCCCCCTGTACCACTGCCGCTTACACACGTAACGCCTCCTGTACCAGTGACGCTTACACACATTATGCAGCATTCACACATACACATACAACAGACATATACTGTGTATATACAAACACACACACATGCATACTTTACATACATTACACACATACACAGTTACACATATATACAGTATACACAGACACTGTATATACACACACTCACTCTCTTTCCAGACACTTATCTAATGAAGTCTGGCTGGCTGAAGCTGTAGCAGCTCATCCTCCTGCTGCAGCATGGTCCAGTCTAGCTCCGCCCCCTTTGGCACCAGTCCGGCCACTGAATGTCACACTGGGGAGGGGAGGGAGAGAGGAGGCTTTGTGCTGCCGGCGCCGAGGATGAGAGGAGGTTTTGTACTGCCGGCGCCGCTGCATGTGTGACAGCAGCCGGCAGCAGAGCCGGCCCTAGGCATAGGCAAACTAGGCAATTGCCTAGGGCACAAGCAGCTTCTGCTGATTAAAATGATATGCGGCATGCCTATATTCTGTGTGTAGCATTCTGTATGCAGATACAGCCACAGTCGCACACAGTACATAGGCATGCCGCATATCATTTTAATCAGCAGAAGCTGCTTGTGCATCCTAGCCACATAGCAATGCAAATAAGATGCATTTTCATAAAAAATAGGCACCCGACATTAGCAGAGCTGCTAGTTGACTCATGCCAGGAACTATATGTGTCATTATGTGTATAAGGGCATTAATAATGTGTAACACATGTGTAAGGGGCACTATGTGTGTCATTATGTGTATAAGGGCACTAATAATGTGCGGCATATGTGTAAGGGAAATTATGTGTATAAGGGCATTAATAAGGGTTGGCATAATGTGTAAGGCGCATTATGTTTATAAGGACATTAATAATGTGTGTCATACCTGTATGTGTAAGGGGCTTTACTGTGTTGTATTATGTGGATAAATGCATTACCAATGTGTGGCATGTGTATATGGTGCTCTACTGTGTGGCATAACGTATAGAAAGGGCACTACTGTGTGGTCTAATGTGAATAAAGAGCAATATGTTGTGGTGTAATGTGAATAAGCAGCAATACGGTGTGGTGTAATGAGAATAAAAAGCAATATGGTGTGGTGTAATGTAAATAAGGAGCAATTTAGTATGATGTTATGTGAATGAGGGGCACTACTGTGAGGAGTGTCGTATATAAGGTACTATTGTGTGGCCATGCCCCTTGCCAGCAAAAACACATACCTTTTTGTGCTGTGCGCCGAATGTGCACACTGTTCTTATTTAAGTTACAGGGGGTAGGAAAAAAAAAAGGACTGCTATGGGTGGGGGTGATGGTGCTGGGAAAGGGGTGCAGGGTCAGAGGCTGAACTAGCGGTGGTGCTAGGGGCACCAGCCAAAATCTTGCCTAGGGCATCATATTGGTTAGGGCCGGCTCTGGCCGGCAGCAGCAGCAGGGATTGCAGCAGCAGCTCAGCACAGGGATGCAGAGCAGGGAGAACGCCTCTCTTTCCTGGTGCCTCCCTGCACTGCATCCCTTTGCTGAGCGGCTAGCGCCGGTCCTGTGTGCAGTGTCACTGATACTGACACTGCACTGCACGCTCACCTTTTACATTGATTCAGCCAGTCACTCAGTTCTGCCAGCCAGTCACTATTGTTAGTGCCAGTGTCCCAACGCGCCGCATTACAGGGAAGTAGACGCACTACATAAACTACAGCTCCCAGCAGCCCTTAGCGCCAAAGCATTCCAGCCCTTAGGGCTGCTGGGAGCTGTAGTTTATTGCGTACATCTTCTTCCCTGTAATGCGGCGCATTGGGACACCGGTGCTAACAATAGTGACTGACTGCTGTGCGAGTCTCTGGGAGAGCCACTGCCAAAAGGAGGTCAGCAGCTTAGCTGCTGACAGGACGAGAAGCATTACCCGCCCCTCCCTCACTCATAGTACCTCCGGGCCTCATCCGCGGCACCCCCCCACACCCCCTCCAGCACCCGCCGTAGCTCCGGACCCCCTCCCCCACCCGAAGCGACCCCGCACCCGTACCTCCCGCTGCACCACCGCATCCGCCCCTCCCCCACCCTTGGCAACCCCGCAACTGCTCCTCCCCCACCTGCAGTGGCTCCGGACCACCACCTGCGGCACCCACGCACCCTCTCCCACCTGCAGCACCACGCACCAGCCCCTCCCCCACCTGCAGCACCACCGCCACCGCCCCTCCTGCGGCACCACTGGATCCCATCCGTCTCCTCCCCGCACCCCCTACTCCCCCAACCAAAGCACCTACTAGGTGATTCACCAGACCCTGCGTGCACTGTTCACGCCGTTGCAAGGGGCTTCCACCCCTTAACCATTGCACGCCCTTTGTCCGTGCAATATTTAACCACTCACACAATTATGATTGGATGTAATACTCCATATAATAAAAATATTGCACGCCACAAGGGTGTGCAAGGGTTAAGGGGGTGTGTGAAGAGCGCCCATAGGGCACAATTAATCACCTAGTTATACATATATTTGTATGCTCCTTATTGTGTTCCATCCCCCCATCTGTAAGTTAATTACTGACCCCCCTCCTCCATATGTACTGTATTGTACCCCAGTGCCTGTGTTTCCCTATTATGCTGTTTACAAGTACAAACCACCCACCAGGCTATAAGATCTGCACTGTCTGTGGTCCTGCAGAAACCCCCATGGGTTACTTACCTAATAGTGGCCCACATTTCGAGTTGATCGCTAGCTGCTATCGTTCGCTGCGCAGCGATCAGGCAAAAAATCGGCACTTCTGCGCATGCATATGCGGCGCAATGCGCACGCGCGTCATACTATTGCAACGACCGATGTAGTTTCACACAAGGACTAGCGAAGCTTTTCAGTCGCACTGCTGACCGCAGAGTGATTGACATGAAGAGGGCGTTTCTGGGTGTCAACTGACCGTTTTCAGGGAGTGTTCAAAAAAACGCAGGCGTGCCAGGAAAAACGCAGGCGTGGCTGGGTGAATACAGGGTGTGTTCGTGACGTCAAAACAGGAACTGAACAGTCTGAAGTCATCGCAAGCGCTGAGTAGGTCTGAAGCTACTCAGAAACTGCACAAAATTATTTTGTAGCCGCTCTGCGATCCTTTCGTTCGCACTTCTGCTAAGCTACAATACACTCACAGTGGGAGGCGGCATAGCGTTTGCACGGCTGCTAAAAACTGCTAGCGAGCGATCAACTCGGAATGAGGGCCAGCGTTTCCTTGTTTTCCTTCATAATTGCTATGGCTCCTCTCACAGGCAGGCAGAAGCATTACAGCGATGCTGCAGGTGCAGACATGGAGTCAGGTGCTGCTTGCTGCTGATGAGTCAGAAGCCAGGGGCCTGCATCAGGACTATTAGGAGCCGCCGTGGGGGTGCCCCTTGGGGAGCCAAAGTTACATCCGCCTCCTATGTGCCTTCATATGACATGATGTTACACTTGTTAGCACGGAGGAAGCACTGAGGCACTCTGTGAGACAGCCTGATAGTGGTAGCTGCACCTGATTAGACCCACAGCAGCAGCCAGCGCAGTGTAAGGAGGAGGCCGCACACAGAGTCATCCTTCAGTTTTTTGCTAGAATAATTTAGTGGCGCACTTTAATAGGTGCTACTTCTTCATTTATTTCCAACGGTTTTTACAGCCTGCAGCATGGCCCCGCCCCCCGCTTTGTCCCCTGTCCCATTGACTACGGGAGGCACCACTATCTGTGCCTCAGAAACCAATTTAAAAGTCAAAATGCTCAAAATAATATAAAGCAGGTACTTATGATACAGAATGTCATTTAGTTATTAATGGCAGGGAATGCACTGCCTCCCCTGTCTCCCCTGACTGCACGTCCCTGCCACACAGTCACTGTTATGAGCCACGGCTGTGGCTCATTCCTGTTTTGCATGTCGGTTAGGTATTTTATGTTATTCTTCTGTTCATGTTCTCCGTGGGTGTTATGGGGTGCTCGGAGCTCACCCTTTAGGAGGGGATACTGTTATGAATCACAGGTAGTGGTTCATTCCTATTTTATGTTTATAAGTTGTCTTGCAGGCCAGGATTTCCCGTTGCTCTGTTTAAGAATACTCTTGGTTGCTGCCGCTGGTGAGTCTGTGTAATTGCAGCTTGTTCCCATGTGTTCAGCCTCACCTGGCTGCTAATTGCATCTTGTCAGTTTGGAGTCATGCAACAGGGCAGCTGCATTATATTATTAATTAGGCCTCTCTGTTATATGCTGGCTCAGTGCAAGTCACAGACGCTGGTGATATTTCTTGGTTTCCAGTCTGCTTGAGTTCTGAGTTTGTTGCTGCCAATTCCTGAGCTCCTGTGTAGCAGTATCTGTCGAACTGCTTCCTGTGTCGATTCCTGTGTCAGTCCCTGTGTCGATTCCTGTGTCTGATCCCGTGTCCTGCCGTGAAGTGTTCCTGTACAGAAGTCCAGTGGCTTTGCCTATGCCTGGTCGAGTTTCTGGCTTCTTGGTGTCCACCGGTCTGTCGTTTGGGATTCTGCCTGTCCTCCAGTTCTAAGAGTCTGTGTCAGCAGCATTGGGGGTTCCTGTCCATTTGCCAGTATTCGTACCGGTTCCGTGAGTAGCGGCTCTGCCGCGTCCGTCGGCCTAGGCCGCTGTATTCTGTTATTATTTCTGTCACTGGTGTTTTGCAGAGGGTTCTGCTTATGCTGTCACCGCCGGAACACAAGAGTATTGTGTCGGCGTGTGGTCAGCATTTTCTTTGTTGTTCTTTTCCTTTGGCGGCAAGCCGCACATACATTTAGTTTTAGGCTAGTAGTAGCCCCTGGCTTTGGTTGTTTCAGTTAGAGGGCCCCTTGTTATCACCCTGTCTCGGTACACTCTTTGTCTCTCATTAAGACCTGAGGGGGCATCGAAGTTGGGCAGACATAATCCGCCCTTCAAACGCGGCTGCCATGGGCTCAAGCAACCATAGTCTCGCAAGAGTGTACTGACAGCACGGGCGAGACAACGGAGATAGGGCGCCAGGGGCTATTCCCTTTCCATTCCCCCTTTCCCAGCATTACGTCCTGGTGCTCTGGACTCACTTCATAACATCTCCCTTGTTCTGAGCACCAGGAACCTAACAGTCACAGAGTGACAGATCTGGGCTATTGTGTGTATATATATATATATATATATATATATATATATATAGTACTATATGCCCGGCACTCACTCTTAACGGTAGTAAATGCTGCGGTGCCCTTCTGGAGGCAAATACCTCTGGATACTGGTAAGGAAAAAAGGCGGCACTCAGGCAGGCGTCTTAAGCAAGTAATTCCGTGGTCAGTTTATTCCGTCATGTTTCGGGGTAATCACCCCGTCTTCAGGGTCATCATAGACCAAACTGAACAAATGAACATACATATATACAAACACAAATTAACAATCAAGACTAAAATCCTACTCACCTGCTCCACGGCGCCATTCTGATCCGCCAGATGCCCAGCAGCGCTTCTGCGTCGCCCTCCGGTGACATCATTAAGCTGTGCCAGGACCCGGCTCCCATGGAAACCACCGGACACGCTCTCTGCTCACTCTGGATGCAGTTGCGGACATCGCGCTGCCGGCCCGTGACGTCATATGGCTGCGCGGGGCAGGATGGTGTCTAGGCAACCAAAAATAAACAAAATCAAAGAGAAGAAGGGCGACGCGGAAGCGCTGCTGGGTGTCCGGCGGATCAGAATGGCGCGGTGGAGCAGGTGAGTAACATTTTAGTCTTGATTGTTAGGTTGTGTTTGTATATATGTATGTTCATTTGTTCAGTATGGGCTATGATGACCCTGAGGACGGGGTGATTACCCCGAAACATGTCGGAATAAACTGACCATGGAATTACTTGCTTAAGACGCCTGCCTGAGTGCCGCCTTTTTTCCTTACCAGTATCCAGAGGTATTTACCTCCAGAAGGGCACCGCAGCATTTACTACCGTTAAGAGTGAGTGCCGGGCATACAGTACAATATGCATTCTTGGATTGACATTATGCCGGTTGCTACCTAGCAGTGCTACTGTGCAGCTTTGTCCTTCCATGCCAAGGTACCATCTATTCCGTTTAAGTTACACAGGACTGATTTTTGGGCTTGCAGTTCCACTATCTGCTAGCCTTTTTTAGTGTATGGTGTTTGAGCACGTTTTATACCCACACTTGACCGTCAGTTTGTCAGCTTTTGGAACACTGCAGGCATTTCCAGTGATTACCACCATGGAAGCATCCATAACAAGTGAGGCCACTTTGGACTTGATACAGAGGGATGCCAGTGAGCGCCTCATCTTTTCTGACCTTGAAGCTAATGCCATTCTTGTGGGGCAACGGTTGGAGGATGAACCAATAAAGAATACAAGTGAGGAACTCTACAGAAAATGGTGGAGAATGAAGCAAAGGGAGGTAGATTTTTTCTACCATGGCATCTCCCTATCCGATTATTATCGGACCAACATGATACCTAGGGGATTTAGGATTTGCAACTCACCAACTATAGGCCGCTTTAATACTACCTTTTGTCGGCGTTGGGTTGCGATCCTAAACAAATGTTCCATGGACTTGTTATTGTTGGTAGTGGAGCAGTCGACACGGGAGCTCAATCTAGTACGGGAACAAATCCAGCTTTTTGAGGGTGAACATAAGCCTACGCTACAGCAGGACACACAAACAGATTGGGCAACCAAGCTCACCACTCAGATTGAACAGTATCGCCAGGACCTGGTGCGCTTTAAGAAAGAAAAACTGGCTACAGTTCAGAGAGACTACCAACAACGTGAGGTGTACCCCTGGTTAGGCAGTACCAGGACATCTAGGGACCACCCACAATCGGATTGGCGTTCCAATTCTCGGAGGAGGCGTGAGCAACAGATGGGGGCAACCACCTCTGCGAGTGACTCAGAAGGTGTGTCCGGGTCCATGTCCCAGTCTGATGGCAACTTCCCTTTAGGCCAAGGTCCATCAGGCGTGCGGACCCGCTCCAATCGCACTCCCCATTCAAGAAGAGGGAGAGGACGCGGAGGTTGCGCCAAAATCAAAGAATTGCCCGCACAAAAACCACCGAGAGCCTGAAGGAGTTGGTATTTAATTTATCATCCGTCCCTTTAACTGATCAAGAATACCGCCTGTTGGCGAGGGGCCTGTCCTTTGTTCCCACAGTTCCGGCAGACCCTCTGGAGTGGAAGGTCGAGATACACCGCCTGGGACGATCGCTGAGGCGACAGGAACATTTAAATTCCCATAAGGCTGAATCCACCACTTCTGATATTCCTGAACAGCTGCGGCGAATAGTCCGGTATTGATCTTGCACTTGTTATACTTACGGTGGTTTATACCGCCACTTGTGGTACGTGTTCTTACCTCTTGTGTGTCGGATTGTTGTAATAAACTACAATTTTAAAACTGATACGCACTATGGAGCGCTCCTTTTCTTCCATTTAATTACAAAATTCATTACCAACTGTGGGTATTGGTGTCCAGTGGAGCTGCCGATTCAAAGAATCTTGGGGCTTAAGGGGATACATCTGAATCCATTTGAAAGCATGGACATTCTCCTTTTTTACAGCTGAAACTGGGACTTGTGGTTCCACAGTAAAACACTTGCAAAGAGGAATGGTAATTGCGCATAAACTGTTTTCTGATATATATATATATATATATATATATATATATATATATATATATACACATATACACTAGTGATGAGCGGGTTCGGTTCCTCGGAATCTGAACCCCCCCGAACTTCACCCATTTTACACGGTTCCGAGGCAGATTCGAATCTTCCCGCCTTGCTCGGTTAACCCGAGCGCGCCCGAACGTCATCATCACGCTGTCAGATTCTCGTGAGATTCGTATTCTATATAAGGAGCCGCGCTTCGCCGCCATTTTTCACTCGTGCATTGGAGATGATAGTGAGAGGACGTGGCTGGCGTTCTCTCAGTTTCTGTGTTCAGTGTGCTGCAAATATCTGTGCTCAGTGTGCTGCAAATATCTGTGATAGTGTGCTGCAAATATCTGTAGTCCACTGCTCTACCTACCTCTGTGTCATGAAGTATACTATCCATAGTAGCCCTGACTATAGCCCTGACGAAGCTTAGCAAAGTGAAATGCGCATTGGCATCGCTGTGCGCTGTCTATACTGTTTAAAAATGTACTAAATACCTGTGAATTTTGAATAATATAGGCTACTAATGTAAATATAGAGGGGATCATTGTTTATAACACGAGATGCTCGTTGGCTGCAATAATATGAGATAGGAGTGTCTAGCAGCAGTTTGGGTCACGTATATTGCCACTGTAAGATATAGAGATTAGTGTGGCCGTTTTCAGCTACGTTAGATGCCTGATGAACTGCAATTTATGTGCCTAGGGTCCAATAACTATGTACCTATAAATATTCAGAGTAACACCGATAAGGCAGAGAGGTACAATAGAGGTGGAACTGTCATCAAAATATGTGAGAGAATTATGACTCAATAAATGTAGTTTATGGTGTTTGTAATTTAAAATGGCAATAAAAGTCTGATGACATATTAGTCTATTCATATTATTGCCAGGCAGATAATTATAGCATATGGTCTAATCCTACATCTCTCCATCATATAAAGATTGTCAAAAAGCTGGTGTATTCAGGACCAAGCGAGTGTTATTAATTAATACTCACAATACTATTAAACACTAGTGGCAACTTTGAAGACCCACTGACACAGTAAAGTTACCTGACAATATGAATCTCACATTTGTGTAATAACAGGTAGCGGAATTATTATTTAGATATAAAAATCAGCGGTCACTGAAAGTGTTAATAAACATTGAAGTTACACAGGGCAATACGAGCCTTAGAGTAGTACGTTTACAGACAATTATACTGTCATCTGGTATGAGCAGCATTGTTTGGAATTTCTTCACCCTTTAGCAACAAATATTACACTGTGATTCTTTGCAAAAGAAAGTGTCAGTAATGTTGCAAGATTTTTTACATCTGTAGCTATATTATAGACATCACTGGCAATAACAGTCAGTGGTAGTCTTGAGTGATTATCTTATTACTTCTTCCATCATAGGTGTTTGCTAAAATTACAGAATAAAGACAGCACGCAGGCATTTTCTTTTAATAAAATTTATTCACGTAACATATTTAAAAAAAAATCTTTTTCTTTCTTACACGTTATTCTGTCTCTATTGATTTTATATTTCACTTGTATATCCTTCTTTAAAAGGACATAATACATCATATGTGGTAATATTAAATACATTCACATCACATATGGGTATCGTAACCTCAATTTTAATAATAAAATACAGAAAATGTTGTTTTTTTCATTAAAGAAGAATTGAATCTTTTGTTGAAAGGGAAGAGTGCTGCTATTCAAGTTGATTGACTTCTTTCTCTTTTTTTTTTTTTTGTTTAAAGATTTTATTCATTTTTAACACAAAAGTGCAATATAGTTTAACATAAATTGTCTTTTGAACTGAATAATCCTTGAGGAGTAATGTAAATTAGCGTTGCATACAAACAGACTTGGGAAAAGCCGAAATGATAAGGAGTATTACAATGTATAAGGTAGCAAAAGAATTTACATTGTCATATATATCGTTACTGTTTAGAAAACATAGAGCCGGTAATATTTCGGAAATTGAATACACCATAGAATCAAAGTCAGATAATAAAGATATAGAAGAAGTTAATTAAGACATACAATAAGACGAAGACTGTGGGTGGGGAGAGGGTAGGGAAGGGATGGGGGGGAGGGGGGGGGGAGAAGTATCCTAGGTCAAGATAGATCGATAGGTATGAGTGTGCTTGATCTTCGATATAAGGTGTGGATCATGAGTATCAAAGATCAGATATAGGAGCTAAATTGTACCATATATCTTTTTTTGTCTCATCATCTAGAGAGGTGATGTATCGTCCCCATTTCTGAGTAAATTTGTTTATTTGAGCATCGGGATTGAGAAAGAGTGCTCTCTTGTCGAAGTAAATCAATTGTAGTAATTTGTGTTTCAATTCTTGAATTGAAGGTGATGATTTAACAGTCCAGTGTATTAGGATGAGTTTCTTTGCCATGGTTAGAGTGACGATAAGGAAGGGGGTGAGGATACGATCTGTTGTGGGAATGTTCCAAGTCTCCAAACTTAAACATAGACAGGCTAATGGGTTCAGTGCTAACCTCACTTGAACTGAGGATTCAAGAAAAGCTAGGACTTTTCGCCAGAATTTCAATATCTTAGTACAGGCCCAGATAGAGTGAAAGTATTTCGCATTGGACATTGAGCATTTGGGGCATATGCCCGATTCCACATTTGACATGTACCTTCTTTGGGCAGGGGCGATATATATTCTGTGTAGTGATTTGAAGTGAACTTCTTGCAGGTATACCGATTGCAATATGCTCATTATCTTAGGGGTCTGGGCGTTAAATAGATTATGGGCTGAGATTGTGGGTATATCTGTGCTCCATGAACGGGCTAGCGTGTTAATATGATTATCAGTTTTGCAATTCATAAGGAAGAGGTAAAGTGCCTTGGATTTGAAAGTTTTCTTGGAGAGAGAGTTGAAGAAGGGATCCAGAGGGTGAGTTATCTTGGGCTTAGTGTTGTTTGGCATTGAGGAAAGGGCAAAGTGTCTGGCTTGCAGGTAGAGATAAAACTGGGAGTTAGGGAGTGTATATGCCTCTTTTAGGGAAGAGAAAGGGAGTATGGTTTCTCCTGGGTCGAATAATTTTGTTGCCAAATTGAGTCCTTTCTCAGACCATTGGTGAAAGGTGTTGTCTAAGATGGATGGAATGAAGTTAGGGTTACCCCAGAGTGGAATGAATGGGGTTCTAGTGTGAGATGATTTGAGAATTTTATTAATTTTAATCCAGCTAGAGTAGGTATCCCGGAATAATATATGGTTCAGTATTTTCTTAGGTATGAGGCTGGCTGGCGTTTGAAGAAGCGCCCCAGGGGAGAAAGGGCGAAAAACCTGTTGTTCTAGTGTTTTGTCCGTGTAGTTGGAGGTTTCCATGAGCCAATCCGCTATATAACGAACGTGAGTGGTAAGGGCATATAGATTAAAGTTTGGAAGAGTAAGTCCACCTGAGGTTTTTGTTTTATAGAGTTTTTGTAAGGATATTCTCGGCCTTTTGCCATTCCATAGGAAGGAAGAGAAGGCTTTTTCTAAATTTTGTATATCATGTTTTGTAATGAGGCATGGTAGCATTTGTAGAATATAGTATATTTTTGGAAATATAACACTCTTTAAAACTGCTGTTCTACCAAATAGAGATAACGGTAAGTTGGTCCATGATTTAAGTTGCGAGTGGATTTTTAATAGTAGAGGGGTAAAGTTGGCCGAATAAAGTGACGAGGGACTATTAGTAATTTGAATTCCTAAGTAAGTGATTTGTGAGGATTGGATCTGAAATTGGGTTAAGGCTGGATGGGTTCGGAGAGCGGAATTCAAAGGATGAATGGGTAGGATAACTGATTTTGAAATGTTAATTTTATAACCGGAGATGGGGCTGAAGGAAGTAATAATACCTAGAATTATTGGTAAGGATACTGTCGGGTTGGATATGAAGAGAATCATATCATCAGCAAATAATGAAATTTTTAATTCTAAGGATGAAATATATATACCTGTGAATCTTGGGTCTGAGCGAAGTGCCATTGCTAAGGGTTCTATTGCCAGGGCGAATAAGAGGGGCGAAAGAGGGCATCCCTGTCGTGTTCCTTTCTGTATAGAGAAGGGGGGGGGGGGGGAGAGGAAGCCATTACAGGCTATTTGGGATGTTGGTAATGTGTATAATGTCTTGAGGAAATTTATGAAAGTGGGGGGAAAGCCAAAGCGTTCTAATGTAAGGAACAGATGGGACCACTGTACTAGATCGAAAGCCTTCTCGGCATCTATGGAAAGTATGATTTTTCCATTGGACCCATCTGTTCCCACCTCGTCAGCTTGAAGTGTAGCCAGCACTTTGCGAATGTTTGTGACGGAATGTCTTCCTTTAATGAATCCTGACTGGTCCGGATGGATCACCGCAGGAAGGATTGGGTTTAGTCTAGTGGCGAGGATTTTTGTGAGGAGTTTATAGTCGCAATTTAATAATGAAATGGGTCTATACGAGCCTGGAAGAGCAGGGTTTTTCCCTGGCTTTAGAATTAATTTAATTATTGCTGAATTGAAATACAAGGGAGGTGAACATTTATATAAAATAAAATTGTAGAATGTCGTTAAAATTGGGGAAACCTGATCTATGAACAGTTTATAAAATTCTCCGCAGTATCCATCCGGGCCAGGTGCCTTGGCAGGTTTCAAGGACTTAATATTCTGTCTGACCTCTTCGACTGTGATTGGGGGAGTTAGGGAGGGGATTAGATCTTGTGGGACTTGAGGGTATAGTAAGTCTTGCCAGATAGATAGGGGAATATCCGGGGTTGATGCATTAGTAGTGTTAGGTGTATCAGGAGGTAAGTCTGGGGGAGTGGTGGTGGAGGGGGGGGGGGGGAAGAGAGGACTGACTATTGGAATATGTTAGCGAAATATTCACTCATTATTTGGGTTATTTGTTTATTTGAGGAAGTGTGCCTCCCGTCAGGTAGTATTAATGGTTGTACCCTCATTGGAGGTCTGGTTCCATTTAAAATATTGGTTAAAAATTTGCTGGTTTTATTTCCATACCTATGATAACGAAAATTGGAGGAAAATTGATATTTATCTGCCATTGATTGTAGTAGTTCATCAAATTTAATCTTGGCCGTCAGGTATATGGACTTATTGGTACTAGAAGGGTTTTGAGTATAGGTAGAATAGGTGCTCGTAAGTGTTTGTTGAAGGGAGATATATGATTCAGAATTTCGCTTTTTTGCCTGGGATTCATAGGATAGGACAGATCCTCTAATGACTGCTTTCGCCGTCATCCAGTATAGGGATGGGTCCGAGGCAAGAAGGTGTTTGTTGTGTTCATGGTAGTCTTCCCAAGCTTTATTTAGAGAAACAATAAATTTCGGGGAATTAATCAGATTTGCTGGAAACCTCCATGTTCTATGTGTGGAGACCTCATTTTGAGTTTTTAATTTTAGCCATACCAATGCATGATCAGACACTATTATTGGCTCAATACCTGAGTCTGTGACTTGGGTAAAGAGAGTATTAGATAGAGTAATATAGTCAATACGGGAAAGGGTATTGTGAGCAGAGGATAAGCAGGTGTATTCACGCTCGGTAGGGTTGAGAGCTCTCCACACGTCAACCAGCTGAAGCATAGATAAAAAGGAAGGAATACCTTGTTTAGGTGGGGGGTGGGATGAAGCCACAGGTAGGGATTTATCTAAATGGGGATGGGAAATTAAATTAAAGTCACCTCCCAGGATCATATTAGAGGAGGCAAAGGGTAGCAGTTTCTGGATTAGTGTATGTAGGAAAGATTGGGGTTTGGAGTTAGGAGCGTATAGGGAACATAAAGTGTATACGGTGGAGTAAATCTTAACCGAAACTATAATATATCGGCCTTCTGGATCCACCTCAGTGGACAATGTATCATATGGAATATTTTTCGAGATCAGTATGACAACTCCCCTAGATTTGGAGTTAAAGGGGGAGGAGGCTCTAGGAGTCTCCAATTGAGCATCTGCAGTTTGGCTGTTTCCTCGGATATGAGGTGAGATTCTTGGATGAATGCTATGTCCAAATGTTGTCTATTTAAGTAAACCAGTACCTTACGGCGCTTTGCTGGAGAGTTGAAACCTCCCACATTGATCGATCCGATCTTTAAAGATGACATGGGAGATAGGGAGTTAGGAGTATCAGCAGCACAGTACATACTTTGATTTTGATGACGGTAGACCTGGGTGCAGATGGGAAACATAAGGGGAAGAAACAAGAAGGGAGGGGGAGACAAGACAATGCAACAACATAATGCAACACATTTCCCATGGGTTTGTACCTCATGGTAAACAGAAAATTTGTTTGCCTGGTGGCATAGATCTTCCACAGCTTATTAAAACTTATATATAACGCAACAACACTAATCAAAGTGTGTAGGAAACTAGAGTGGTACATAACGGAACATTACAGGTGTTCTAGAACACTTAGAAGTTGTTAAAATAGACCTCTTTATGAATGGCATAGATGTAGGTTGTGTATTATACCATAAAGGTACAGACAGTGTGATAGGCAGGGAGTATGAGTTCTCGAGGTATGCAGAGGGGAGGGCCTCTAATAGAGTTTAGTCTGTGTAGTCAGAAGTAGAAAGCAGTATTTAGAATTGTATTGAGGGGTGTATTGGAGTGGGAAGGAGGGAGGGGGGGGGGGGGGAAGAAGGGAATAGGTAGAAAGAGTGTGGGGGGGGGGGGGGAGGGATGTGTGTGTGTAATAGACTTTCCGTAGACTTAGTATTCATACATCAGAGGTGATAACTAACTTAGAGTAGGCATAACTAGTGAAATAGGGAAATTCAGTCTTTTAAACTGCTAAACTTGCTTATAATAATACCAGAAAGCGACACATAGCTATAAGTGGGTATTAGAAGAACGTCCTATTTTTGTGAAGGTTGTGGGTCTGAGATATCTTCTGGTATCTGGCGGTGCTCTTCTCTCAGAAAGGCTTGTGCATCATCTGGGGAATTAAAATCATAATGTTTGTCATCGTAGAAGATGCGCAGGCGCGCCGGGTACATGAGTGCAAATCTTCGTTTTTCTGAGACAAGAGAGGAGCAAATTGGAGAAAAGTCTTTTCTCGCCCTGGTTAGTTCAACCGAGAAGTCTTGAAAGAGACGTATGCGTTTACCTTCCCATACCAGATCCGGAATCTTTCTGGAAGCTTTCCAGATGGGATGCGGTCAGGATGCCGCCGGACGGAATCCCGGCGGTCGAAATACCGACGCCGGAATCCCGACCGCCACAATCCCGACCGCCACAATCCCGACCGCCACAATCCCGACATATTCTCCCTCCGTGGGTGTCCACGACACCCATAGAGGGAGAATATAATAGTGTGCCGAGCGTGGCGAGCGAAGCGAGCCCGCAAGGGGCTTTGTTCCGCTCACCACCCCTGTCGGGATTGTGTGGTCGGGATTCCGGCGTCGGTATTTCGACCGCCGGGATTCCGACCGGCGGCATTTAGTACTGATCCCTTCCAGATAGCAAGCTTGTGCAAGTAGTTTAGGCATTTAAAAATAATAACCCTAGGCCTTTTGTCATGAGGCTTAGGAGGGGGGCCTACTCTGTGGGCTCTTTCAATTACTAGGTCTTTGCATTCCATTTCTATCTTCAGGAGTTTCGGGAGGGTGATGGTTATAAAGGATGTGATATCCGGCCCTTTTAGGGATTCTGGGACTCCAACAATTCTAATATTGCATCTTCCTGATCTGTTCTCTATATCATCAACTTTATTCCAAAGCTGATGATTTTCTTTCTGGAGTCTGAGGATCTGACACTGTGCTTCTGAGACATCATGGGAGATTGCTCCTATATGATTCTCTGCGTCTGAGAGCCTGCCCTGTAGATTCTGTATCTGCTGGGTTATTTCTGACACTGCCTGTGTCAGTAATGGAGACATAGTGGTTTGCATTGCTTCCACTATGTCTTTATATGTCACAGGGGAGTCAGAGGAGCACCGTACCTGAGGAGAGTCAGGGTCTTCTGAAGCTGCTGCAGCAGCTTTCTTGTGTGCAGGGACGCTGGGCGCTGTGTCAGCGTCCGGCGCCATGATGGGTTCAGCGCGCCGTTTCTCCTGTCTGGGCTGCAGCGGCTTGGCGGCGGGCGGGGAAGCGAGATACTTCTCCATCAGAGTTCAGTATTCTCTTATGCTGCAGGGTGGAGAGGTGATGAAGGCGTTCGGCAGCCTTTTAGAGTTTAGTTTGACGGGTCCTGAACGGAGCAGCGGAGCTATGCTGCGACCTGCATGAGACCGGAAGCGGAAGTCCGACTTCTTTCTCTTTAAAATTGCTATATAATACACAATCAACAAGCAGCACCATGTATATGTGCGTTATGTTGGAACATTTGATTTATCAACATAGATTGGTACGCCATTAATATTCCCTGTATGATTTTTTATTGATGAAATCTGGTGCGGGAGTCTCTTTGTCCTAAAATACTATCCATCCATACCTGTGGTGCATTTAAGTTTTGCGCAGTATATATATAGTAGGAGTACAGTGCATAATTTTGCTGACCACCAGTATATAATATATAGCAGTACGGTACAGTAGTCCACTGCTCTACCTACCTCTGTGTCGTCAAGTATACTATCCCATCCATACCTGTGGTGCATTTAAGTTTTGCGCAGTATATATATATAGTAGGAGGACAGTGCATAATTTTGCTGACCACCAGTATATAATAAATAGCAGTACGGTACAATAGTCCAGTGCTCTACCTACCTTTGTGTCGTCAAGTATACTATCCATCTATACCTGTGGTGCATTTAAGTTTTGCGCAGTATATATATAGTAGGAGGACAGTGCATAATTTTGCTGACCACCAGTATATAATATATAGCAGTACGGTACAGTAGGCCACTGCTCTACCTACCTCTGTGTCGTCAAGTATACTATCCATCCATACCTGTGGTGCATTTAAGTTTTTGTGCGCAGTATATATATAGTAGTAGGACAGTGCATAATTTTGCTGACCACCAGTATATAATATATAGCAGTACGGTACAGTAGGCTGCTGCTCTACCTACCTCTGTGTTGTCAAGTATACTATCCATCCATACATACCTGTGGTGCATTTAAGTTGTGCGCAGTATATATAGTAGTAGGCCATTGCTATTGATATATTACTGGCATATAATTCCACACATTAAAAAATGGAGAACAAAAATGTGGAGGGTAAAATAGGGAAAGATCAAGATCCACTTCCACCTCGTGCTGAAGCTGCTGCCACTAGTCATGGCCGAGACGATGAAATGCCATCAACGTCGTCTGCCAAGGCCGATGCCCAATGTCATAGTAGAGAGCATGTAAAATCCCAAAAAATAAAGTTCAGTAAAATGACCCAAAAATCTAAATTAAAAGCGTCTGAGGAGAAGCGTAAACTTGCCAATATGCCATTTACGACACGGAGTGGCAAGGAAACGGCTGAGGCCCTGGCCTATGTTCATGGCTAGTGGTTCAGCTTCACATGAGGATGGAAGCACTCATCCTCCCACTAGAAAAATGAAAAGACTTAAGCTGGCAAAAGCACAGCAAAGAACTGTGCGTTCTTCTAAATCACAAATCCCCAAGGAGAGTCCAATTGTGTCGGTTGCAATGCCTGACCTTCCCAACACTGGACGGGAAGAGGTGGCACCTTCCACCATTTGCACGCCCCCTGCAAGTGCTGGAAGGAGCACCCGCAATCCAGTTCCTGATAGTCAAATTGAAGATATCACTGTTGAAGTACACCAGAATGAGGATATGGGTGTTGCTGGTCCTGAGGAGGAAATTGATAAGGAGGATTCTGATGGTGAGGTGGTTTGTTTAAGTCAGGCACCCGGGGAGACACCTGTTGTCCGTGGGACGAATATGGCCATTGACATGCCTGGTCAAATTACAAAAAAAATCACCTCTTCGGTGTGGAGTTATTTTAACAGAAATGCGGACAACAGGTGTCAAGCCGTGTGTCGCCTTTGTCAAGCTGTAATAAGTAGGGGTAAGGACGTTAACCACCTCGGAACATCCTCCCTTATACGTCACCTGGACCGCATTCATCAGAAGTCATTGACAAGTTCAAAAACTTTAGGTGACAGCGGAAGCAGTCCACTGCCAACTAAATCCCTCCCTCTTGTAACCAAGCTCCTGCAAACCACACCACCAACTCCCTCAGTGTCAATTTCCTCCTTACCCAGGAAAGCCAATAGTCCTGCAGGCCATGTCACTGGCAAGTCTGACGAGTCCTCTCCTAACTGGGATTCCTCCGATGCATCCTTGAGTGTAACGCCTACTGCTGCTGGCGCTGCTGTTGTTGCTGCTGGGAGTCGATCATCATCCCAGAGGGGAAGTCGGAAGATAACTTGTACTACTTCCAGTAAGCAATTGACTGTCCAACAGTCCTTTGCGAGGAAGATGAAATATCACAGCAGTCATCCTGCTGCAAAGCAGATAACTCAGGCCTTGGCAGCCTGGGTGGTGTCAAACGTGTTTCCGGTATCCACCGTTAATTCACAGGAAACTAGAGAATTGCTTGAGGTACTGTGTCACCGGTACCAAATACCATCTAGGTTCCATTTCTCTAGGCAGGCGATACCGAGAATGTACACAGACCTCAGAAAAAGAGTCACCAGTGTCCTAAAAAATGCAGTTGTACCCAATGTCCACTTAACCACGGACATGTGGACAAGTGGAGCAGGGCAGACTAAGGACTATATAACTGTGACAGCCCACTGGGTAGATGTATTGCTTCCCGCAGCAAGAACAGCAGCGGAGGCACCAGTAGCAGCATCTCGCAAACACCAACTCGTTCCTAGGCAGGCTACGCTTTGTATCAGCGCTTTCCAGAAGAGGCACACAGCTGACAACCTCTTACGGAAACTGAGGAACATCATCGCAGAATGGCTTACCCCAATTGGACTCTCCTAGGGATTTGTGACATCAGACAACACCACCAATATTGTGCGTGCATTACATGTGGGCAAATTCCAGCACGTCCCATGTTTTCACATACATTCAATTTGGTGGTGCAGAATTATTAAAAAAACGACAGGGGCGTGCAAGAGATGCTGCCGGTGGCCCGAAGAATTGCCGGCCACTTTCGGCATTCAGCCACCGCGTGCCGAAGATTGGAGCACCAGCAAACACTCCTGAACCTGCCCCGCCATCAGCTGAAGCAAGAGGTGGTAACGAGGTGGAATTCAACCCTCTATATGCTTCAGAGGATGGAGGAGCAGCAAAAGGCCATTCAAGCCTATACAGCTACCTACGATATAGGCAAAGGAGGGTGAATGCACCTGACTCAAGCGCAGTGGAGAATGATTTCAACGTTGTGCAAGGTTCTGCAACCCTTTGAACTTGCCACACGTGAAGTCAGTTCAGACACTGCCAGCCTGAGTCAGGTCATTCCCCTCATCAGGCTTTTGCAGAAGAAGCTGGAGACATTGAAGGAGGAGCTAAAACAGAGCGATTCCGCTAGGCATGTGGGACTTGTGGATGGAGCCCTTAATTCGCTTAACCAGGATTCACGGTGGTCAATCTGTTGAAATCAGAGCACTACATTTTGGCCACCGTGCTCGATCCTAGATTTAAAACCTACGTTGTATCTCTCTTTCCGGCAGACACAAGTCTGCAGAGGTTCAAAGACCTGCTGGTGAGAAAATTGTGAAGTCAAGCGGAACGTGACCCGTCAACAGCTCCTCCTTCACATTCTCCCGCAACTGGGGCTGCGAGGAAAAGGTTAAGAATTCCGAGCCCACCCGCTGGCGGTGATGCAGGGCAGTCTGGAGCGAGTGCTGACATCTGGTCCGGACTGAAGGACCTGCCAACGATTACTGACATGTCGTCTACTGTCACTGCATATGATTCTGTCACCATTGAAAGAATGGTGGAGGATTATATGAGTGACCGCATCCAAGTAGGCACGTCAGACAGTCCGTACGTATACTGGCAGGAAAAAGAGGCAATTTGGAGGCCCTTGCACAAACTGGCTTTATTTTACCTAAGTTGCCCCCCCCCCCCCTCCAGTGTGTACCCCGAAAGAGTGTTTAGTGCAGCCGCTCACCTTGTCAGCAATCGGCGTACGAGGTTACTTCCAGAAAATGTGGAGAAGATGATGTTCATCAAAATGAATTATAATCAATTCCTCCGTGGAGACATTCACCAGCAATTGCCTCCAGAAAGTACACAGGGACCTGAGATGGTGGATTCCAGTGGGGACGAATTAATAATCTGTGAGGAGGGGGATGTACACAGTGAAAGGGGTCAGGAATCGGAGGATGAGGAGGAGGTGGACATCTTGCCTCTGTAGAGCCAGTTTGTGCAAGGAGAGATTGATTGCTTCTTTTTTGGTTGGGGCCCAAACCAACCAGTCATTTCAGTCACAGTCGTGTGGCAGACCCTGTCGCTGAAATAATGGGTTTGTTAAAGTGTGCATGTCCTGTTTATACAACATAAGGGTGGGTGGGAGGGCCCAAGGACAATTCCATCTTGCGCCTCTTTTTTTCTTTCATTTTTCTTTGCATCATGTGCTGTTTGGGGAGTATTTTTTGAAGTGCCATCCTGTCTGACACTGCAGTGCCACTCCTAGATGGGCCAGGTGTTTGTGTCGGCCACTTGGGTCGCTTAGCTTAGTCACACAGCTACCTCATTGTGCCTCTTTTTTTCTTTGCATCATGTGCTGTTTGGGGACAATTTTTTTAATCTGCCATCCTGTCTGACACTGCAGTGCCACTCCTAGATGGGCCAGATGTTTGTGTCGGCCACTTGGGTCGCTTAGCTTAGCCATCCAGCGACCTCGGTGCAAATTTTAGGACTAAAAATAATATTGTGAGGTGTGAGGTGTTCAGAATAGACTGGAAATTAGTGGAAATTATGGTTATTGAGGTTAATAATACTATGGGATCAAAATGACCCCCACATTCTATGATTTAAGCTGTTTTTGAGAGGTTTTTGTAAAAAAACACCCGAATCCAAAACACACCCGAATCCGACAAAAAATTTTCAGGGAGGTTTTGCCAAAACGCGTCTGAATCCAAAACACGGCCACGGAACCGAATCCAAAACCAAAACACAAAACCCGAAAAATTTCCGATGCACATCACTATATACACACACTGCTCTAAAAAATAAAGGGAACACTTAAACAACACAATGTAACTCCAAGTCAATCACACTTCTGTGAAATCAAACTGTCCATTTAGGAAGCAACACTGATTGACAATCAATTTCACATGCTGTTGTGCAAATGGAATAGACAACAGGTGGAAATTATAGGCAATAAGCAAGACACCCCCAATGAAGGAGTTGTTCTGCAGGTGGTGACCACAGACCACTTCTCAGCTCCTATGCTTACTGGCTAATGTTTTGGTCACTTTTGAAAGCTGGCGGTGCTTTCACTCTAGTGGTAGCATGAGACGGAGTCTACAACCCACACAAGTGGCTCAGGTAGTGCAGCTCATCCAGGATGGCACATCAATGCGAGCTGTGGCAAGAAGGTTTGCTGTGTCTGTCAGCGTAGTGTCCAGAGCATGGAGGTGCTACCAGGAGACAGGCCAGTACATCAGGAGACGTGGAGGAGGCCGTAGGAGGGTAACAACCCAGCAGCAGGACCGCTACCTCCGCCTTTGTGCAAGGAGCAACAGGAGGAGCACTGCCAGAGCCCTGCAAAATGACCTCCAGCAAGCCACAAATGTGCATGTGTCTACTTAAACGATCAGAAACAGACTCCATGAGGGTGGTATGAGGGCCCGACGTCCACAGGTGGGGGTTGTGCTTACAGCCCAACACCGTGCAGGACGTTTGGCATTTGCCAGAGAACACCAAGATTGGCAAATTCGCCACTGGCGCCCTGTGCTCTTCACAGATGAAAGCAGGTTCTCACTGAGCACATGTGACAGATGTGACAGAGTCTGGAGACGCCAAGGAGAACGTTCTGCTGCCTGCAACATCCTCCAGCATGACCGGTTTGGCAGTGGGTCAGTAATGGTGTGGGGTGGCATTTTTTGGGGGGCCGCACAGCCATCCATGTGCTCGCCAGTGGTAGCCTGACTGCCATTAGGTACTGAGATGAGATCCTCAGACCCCTTGTGAGACCATATGCTGGTGCGGTTGGCCCTGGGATCCTCCTAATGCAAGACAATGCTAGACCTCATGTGGCTGGAGTGTGTCAGCAGTTCCTGCAAGACGAAGGCATTGATGCTATGGACTGGCCCACCCATTCCCCAGACCTGAATCCAATTGAGCACATCTGGGACATCATGTCTCGCTCCATCCACCACAGACTGTCCAGGAGTTGGTGGATGCTTTAGTCCAGGTCTGGGAGGAGATCCCTCAGGAGACCATCCGCCACCTCTTCAGGAGCATGCCCAGGCGTTGTAGGGAGGTCATACAGGCACGTGGAGGCCACACACACTACTGAGCCTCATTTTTACTTGTTTTAAGGACATTACATCAAAGTTGGATCAGCCTGCAGTGTGTTTTTCCACTTTAATTTTGAGTGTGACTCCAAATCCAGACCTCCATGGGTTAACAAATTTGATTTCCATTGATAATTTCTGTGTGATTTTGTTGTCAGCACATTCAGCTATGTAAAGAACAAAGTATTTAATAAGAATATTTCATTCATTCAGATCTAGGCTGCGTTATTTTAGTGTTCCCTTTATTTATTTTGAGCAGTGTATACACACACACACACACACACACACACACACACACACACACACACACACACACACGTTTTAAGCCCAAACTCCCATTGGCTAGACAAGCTTAGCGCTGTGTCTTGTGTAGTGGCGGCTCAGTGAAACAGAGCAGCGCTGCTGATCCCTGGGTAACACAGCCAGCACTTCAGTGGCGTAACAAGGGGTCCGCACCCACTGCGGTCGCTTGGAGGTGCGCAGGGCTGCCGGGCGCCCTAGCCGCCACTGAATTCTGCTGGGAAGGACACGGAAGGCACAGCGCGCGCCTCTCCTGTGTGTCCCTTCTGGGTCTCCGGCGGCAGCGGCGTGTCTGTTAAATGAAGTGCCCATTCGTGAGCTCCTTCCCAAAACGCACAGCAGCTGGGGAGTCGGGGGGTTTACCTGGCACTGGGGGAGCATATTTGGCACTGGGGGGGCATATTTGGCACTGGGGGAGCGTATTTGTCCCTGGGGGAGCATATTTGGCACTGAGGGGGCATATTTGGCACTTGGGGAGCATATTTGGCACTTGGGGGGGCATGTTTGGCACTGGGGGAGCATATTTGGCACTGGGGGGGGATATTTGGCACTGGGGGGGAGCATATTTGGCACTGGGGGGTATATGTGTACCTGGCACTGGGGGGGGGGGCATATTTGGCACTGGGGGTATGTGTGTACCTGGCACTTGGGGGGGGGGGGCATATTTGGCATTGGGGGTATGTGTGTACCTGGCACTGGGGGGCCATATTTGGCACTGGGGGATATGTGTACCTGGCACTGTGGGGGAATATCTGGCACTGGGGGCATATGTGGCACTAAGAGCACAGCCCTAGCAACAAGCATTACTCCCTGGTTACAAGCACAACACTCAGCTCATGAAATCCCTGGCAACAAGCATGACACCCAGTGCATGAAACCCCTGGCAACTGACCGTTTTTAAGGAGTGTCCGGAGAAAAGCAGGAGGGACCAGGTGTTCGAAGGGAGGGTTTCTGACGTCAGCTCCGCCCCCGATTACCGCACTGGAAGAGTAAGTCCTGGACTGAGCAGAGACTTCTGTTTGTGCAGCTCTTCTGCACATGCGATTGCACCCCTCCCCCTGTGGGCGGCGACTACCTGATCGCAGCGATGCAAAAAACGCCCCCTAGCGATCAGGTCTGAATTAGGCCCTATATTCCAAGGACATTGGAAAACCTGTGTTGATTTTTCTATAATAAGGAACTTAAATATAATACTCAGCCACGGTTTGCTATATTTTTTCATGTTGTTTTTGTAAGTTATACAACATAATAAAATTTGGTTTTATTAATACAAGTTCATCAGTTTCATTTACCATGGCTCTTATGTACAGCTTGCTATAGGTGACATTGCTACAGGCTGGCAGATTTTTTTCTTTTTTGCATGGCTGCTGTTGAAAGGGATTTTCTTGAAAGATGGTGATTAAGCACGGAATTAGCGTCTATATATTTCTATTTTTTTTTGGAGCCATAATATTCCCTTAAGAGACTTAGGGGAACATTTACTAAGCAGTGATAAGAGCGGAGAAGTGAGCCAGTGGAGAAGTTGCCCATGGCAACCAATCAGCACTGAAGTAACATCTATAATTTGCATACTATAAAATGATACAGAGCTGCTGATTGGTTGATAGAGCCACTTCTCCACTGGCTCACTTCTCCACTCTTATCACTGCTGTACCCCATAAGGCAGGAAGAAATGAAGTCCAAGTTCAAAGGCCGTGCGGGCTGCCGGCCAATCTCAGACTTTTTTTTTTTAAAGAGGCAATCTTGTACAAGGCATGGTTTAGCATTGTACATGACTGCCCCTTTAAAAAAAATGCCTGCGTTCAGATGGCATCCCGCATGGCCACCAAACTCGGACTTCATTACATCCTGGCCATAATATGGCGCAGGTATTCTTCAGTTTAGATGTCAAAATGGTATTTTTACGATTTTGCTAAAAGAACATGAAGTCAGAGATGATGGAATACTTTGCCACACTGTGATGTCACTATCAATTAGGATTTCATATAGATTATATAATTGCAAAGCAAGCCAACAAATTATTAGACACTTCATCAGGGGTAGATTGGGATGGAAAACCAGTCTTGGAAATTTATGGAAGCAGCCTGGGGGGTGCGGTCTGATGAGGGGGTGGGGTCTGTTGCGGGGGGCAGGATTCCTCCTCATAGGGTCTGATTTACACAAATGCGGCCTTCCTTGCATCTTTTGCTGCAGATTTGGGGTGGATTGGGAACGAAAAGTGACCCTGTAAACTTTTGTAGCAGTGACCTGACATAGGGGGTCATTCTGAGTTGATCGTAGCTGTGCTAAATTTAGCACAGCTATGATCATTTACACTGACATGCGGGGGGACGCCCTGCACAGGGCTAGCCCGCCCCGCATGTCAGTGCCGGCCCCCCCGCAGAAGTGCAAAGGCATCGTACAGCGGCGATGCCTTTGCACTTCAAGAGTAGCTCCCGGACAGCGCAGCTTTAGCGTGCTGGACGGGAGTTACTCTTCGCTCCCCGGCCCGCAGCGGCTGCGTGTGACGTCACGCAGCCGCTGCGGCCCGCCCCCCGTTCGGTCCGGCCACGCCTGCGTTGGCCGGACCACGCCTACAAAACGGCGCCCAAATGCCGCCGTTTCGCCCCCTCCCATCCAGCAACCGCCTCTGCCTGTCAATCAGGCAGAGGCGATCGCAGCCCTGCCACGGCCTTCGGTCGTCTGGCATGCGCCGGCGCACTACGGCGCCGGCGTATGCGCAGTAGAGACCCGTTTGCTCGGCTGTGATAAACAGCAGCGATTCCTATGGCCAATCCGCCCCTGGCCTTCATCAATGTGAAGTTGGATAGTTTTGAAGGGTCTTGCATAAAAGTCCTCATCAGACCGTCATTCATTTATCATATCTGTACTACAAGCAGTTCTTATTTAGTGCACATGCTAACTGATCGTATACACTCCAGCAGACCAGGATAGAATGGAAAAGGATGTGTCTGAATGTCGCCTTTAGTGTAGCACTGAAATCCATGCAGGCATGTAATGAACCATCTTTTTTGTCAATGAAGATCGCGGTCCTCCGCAGAGGAAGTCGTCGGCTTAATGTAACTTTCATTTCAGTAACATATACCTCGTGGTAGACAATTTGTGAGCACCGATAAAGCATAAATGCATCGGAAATGGAACTTAAGCACCCAGAAAGATATAATTAGGACAAACACACATACTAATGACGTACAGGGGAGAGTATGATTGTCTGACTCTCCCCATGCCACTTCTACCCCATCACTCTGTAAATCCTTACACTGTGCTCTCATGATGTGCTCCAAAATCCAATTTAAATTAACCACTCTCAGCCACAAAGCTCTCCCTACCCTCTGCTTGTATTTTCTTGCATGGTGCTGTTTTATGTACTGTATAATATGATTTTCCCACTGTGTGGTGCTGTGGAGCTCTGCAACCACGACATAGGACGACAATTTTTAGTTAGATCTGCATCCAGCTGGTGCTTTGTGTGAGTGGCTAAATTCAGGGCCGGTTCTTGCCCTTGTGGCGCCCCGGGCAAAAGATAGGGGTGTGGCTTAGTACGAGGGCGTGGTCAGTCACGCCCCCATTTGTAGCGCTGCTGAAAGGAAATTAAAAAAAAACAAACAAAGTATACTTACTATCCCCGATCCTGATTCCAGACCTGCAGACCTCCGCCGGCGCCGCTCTTCTCCTCGGATCTATGGGAGAGACGTCAGTCATGACGTCTCTCCCATAGCACAGCATAGGCACTAGAGGTCAATTATGACCCCTAGCGTCTGTACCACAATGCTGTGCGGTGCGCGATGACGTCATCGCACACCGCACAGCAAAGGTCCTCTCCATGAAGGGAAACTAGACGCTTAGCGTCTGATTCCCTTTACAGCGGGGGGGACCAGCGCCACGAAGGGTTCCCTTTTCACAGCGGGGGGGGGGGGGGGGGGGGCACTGCTGGGGGGCACACTGCTTGCCCGTGGCAAGATCCGCTACTGGCTAAATTCAGCAGAAAATTGCTGTCCTATGTCGTGATCGCAGACACATGAGGACGCATTATGGGCCCTACACACTGGGCGATAATACTGAAAGATATGAACGATCTCGTTCATTAATGAACGAGATACCATTCATATCTTTTAGTGTGGAGGCTCCAGCGATGAACGATGCGCGGCCCCGCGCTCGTTCATCGCTGGTGCTCCGTCGCTTGTGCATGCAGCCAATATGGACGATCTCGTCCATATCTGCCTGCACTTCAATGGAGCCGGGTGCCGGGGGGAGTGAAGAAACTTCACTCCACCCGTCACTGCCCCCCGCTGCCGGGTCGCCCGTCGGCCGTATCCGCTGTCGGGCAGCTTGGCGGCGGATCTGCCAGTGTGTAGGGCCCATTAGGTTAACTAGATTGATGAATACACGTGATACATATCTGTTCCTTCCAACTGAAGCCAACAGAGTAGGAAAACCGTTGGTGAAGTTTGCACAGGGTTGGACTGGCCCATAGGGGCACAGGGGAAACCACCGGTGGGCCCTACTGCCTTGGGGCCCACCTCCTCCTCTAGGGATCAAGTTCCAGACTGTGCGCTTGAATTATACATTATACATATGTATAATACTTATACTATATACATATAATTAAACTGTAAAGTATATATTTAGCAAGGGGCCCAGACTATGCACTCTCTAATAGTTAGCCAAGCCTCTGTGGCAGCTGGCCACACCCCCTCTGGAGACTGGCCACCCCCAAAACATGGGCCCCTACTCCAGTCCCCCCCCCCCCCGGTGGGCCCTTCATGCCCCAGTCCGACACTGAGTTTGCACACAGGGCTCTTCTGAGTATGTCAGTGTAAATAATATCTCAGGATTGAGGAAGAACAAAGAAGAATTATTTATAGAAATGGGGTCTTCATGTTGTAGCTAGTTTATTCGAATAACTTGTACAGTAAGACAAAGAAGAGAAAAACATGTTCCCAGAGTTAAAAAGAGAAAAAAACAACAACAAAACAAAATATATATCTAATTAATCAGGAAAATGATTGAAGGCATTACCTTTTACTGAACGCTAAATTACATTTTTCTCCCACCCCAGGAGTTATCTGCCAACCAATAGGACAACACTTTTATGACCCGGAACTCCCTCTGTGTCTGACTCCTGCTCGCTGTGTGATCCTAGAGGACAGGGAGATCAGCCGTGGTGGAAACTGACAAGGTTCCCATATGTATAACTGGGCAATGACAATAGTGGATAATAGGCCTGCAAAGGGTCTATGTACTAAACCTTAAAGAGAGCTAAAGTAGATGGAGATAAAGTATCAACCAACCAGCTCCTAACTGTCATTTTTCAAACACAGCCTGTAACATGGCAGGTAGGAGCTGATTGGCTGGTACTTTGGGTTCTATTCATGGATTAGAGAAAAGCCCTGTTTTGTGTTAAGTGCTATTCACAGAACGGGTTACCGTGGAGAAGTTCCTGACTTCCCCAGTGGCACACCCGCCATGTGGATGAATGGCACCAGCTTTCTGCTTCTCCAGCGCGTTCAGATTCGCGATCTCAGGATAGCGTAGTATGAACACCGTGACCAAACTGGCAGGGTAAATGCTTACTTCCGATCTGGCTCTGACCCCTTGATGTCCCAGCAGCCACTGCAGCCTCTCCTGACCTTATCCACCGGCGAATGCGCAGGAAGGACCTGCCTTTTTCTCCACGCTTCTATCACTGGAGGACAAGACCGCTGGAGCCCTGGATACACGATCGCATCACCGGGAAGGTAAGTGTACATGAATTGCTACTTAACTAAGCTATGTATTGCCTCAACCTGGTGGGATATATAGTGAAAGGTAACAATTCTCGTTTTTGCTTTCTTTATAAATAGACCCCTTTATCTCTATCCACTGTAACTCTCTCCAAGGCTTAAGTCCAGTACACACTAGCCGATGCCCGCCAACGCCGATGCACACTTGTTGATGCCGGCGGGGAAGGGAGCGATGGCGGGGAGGGGGGTTACTGCGGGGGGAACGACGGCCATGCTGCATTAACATTAACGAGGACCTCCCTCAGCTGTACATGTTCAGACGAAGGGGAGCACGCATCGTTAAAGACATTGGGGGTCATTCCGAGTTGTTCGCTCGTTATTTTTTTTCCGCTACGGAGCGATTAGTCGCAAATGCGCCTGCGCCAAGTAAATTAGCACAAAAGTTTGGTATTTTACTCACGGCGTAACGAAGTTTTTTAATCGTTCTGCTGATCGTAGTGTGATTGACAGGAAGTGGGTGTTTCTGGGCGGAAACTGGCCGTTTTCTGGGAGTGTGCGGAAAAACGCTGCCATTTCTGGGAAAAACGCGGGAGTGTCTGGAGAAACGGGGGAGTGGCTGGGCGTGTTTGTGACGTCAAACCAGGAACGAAACTGACTGAACTGATCGCAGTGTAGGAGTAAGTCTCGAGCTACTCAGAAACTGCTAAGAATTTTCTATTCGCAATTCTGCGAATCTTTCGTTCGCAATTCTGTGAAGCTAAGATACACTCCCAGAGGGCGGCAGCTTAGCGTGTGCAATGCTGCTAAAAGCAGCTAGCGAGCGAACAAATCGAAATCACCCCCACTGAGTGTACACACTGGACGACATTGTAAAAGATCTCACTCAGATCGGCCCTTCTGAGCGAGTTCTTTCACTTTCTCGCCTAGTGTGTATGGGGCTTTAGTACATAGGGGGTCATTCCGAGTTGTTCGCTCGTTGCCGATTTTCGCTATGCTGCTATTTGTTGCTAACTGCGCATGCGCATGGTATGCAGAGCGCATGTGCTTAGTTATTTAACACAAAACTTAGCAGATTTGCTGGTGTTCCTGTGGCGCTTTTCAGTCGCACTGCTGATCGGTGAATGATTGACAGGAAAAGGGCATTTCTTGGTGGTAACTGAGCGTTTTCCGGGAGAGTGCTAAAAAACGCAGGCGTGTCAGGGAAAAACGCAGGAGTGTCTGGAGAAACAGGGGAGTGGCTGGCCGAACGCTGGGCGTGTTTGTGACGTCAAACCATGAACTAAACAGACTGAGCTGATCGCAATCTGTGAGTAGGTCTAGAGCTACTCAGAAACTGCAAAGAATTATTTAGTAGCAGTTTTGCTAATCTTTCGTTCGCAATTCTGCTATGCTAAGATACACTCCCAGTAGGCGGCGGCTTAGCGTGTGCAATGCTGCTAAAAGCAGCTAGCGAGCGAACAACTCGGAATGACCCCCATAGGGCTAAATTCAGACCTGATCGTAGATGTGCTAAATTTAGCACATCTACGATCAGTCACACAGACATGCGGGGGGGAGGGGACGCCCAGCACAGGGTTAGTCCACCCAACCCCCCCCCCCCCCCCCCCCCCCACACACACACACAAGTACAAAAGCATCGCACTTTAGGAGGAGTTACTTGTCGCTGTGAGGGTCGCAGCGGCTGCCTGTGATGCCACGCAGACACCACAGCCCGCCCCCAACAGCCCTGACCGCGCCTCCTAAACGGCGACCAAACGGCGCCGGCCCGCCCCCTCCCGGCCTGCGACCGCCTCTGCCTGTCAGTCAGGCAGAGGCGATCGCAGGGCTGAGACAGCCGCGCCGGCGCACTGCGGCGTCGGCGCATGCGCAGTTCAGACCTGATCGGCTGCTGTTTGAAAACTGTTACTGTTTTTCTCATATTCGACAAAGAACTGTAAAATGCAAAGACTTACCGGCCCATATGTAATAGGTTCCGACTGGTGCTGGTGCGATTCCTACGTTATTGCCAATGGATTTAAAGCAGCAATTTGTTTCAACAGGAAATCAACCTAGTTTTACCTCAAAACAAATCGCCACTTTAAATCTTATGGCTTTTTTGACATAATTGCTGCAATACTAGAAAATCGGAGCCTATTACATTTGACCATCTGATTTTATATTACCTAAACTGTGACTTCATCTTATATATATATATTAAAAGAAGTATTACAAGCTATTTGTAATGTATATTCACCTATCTTACAATGAATGACACATTTTGTTAATATGGCAGCATTGGTTCAGTGATAATACTTTTTCTAACCCAAGATCAGGGTCTTCTACTGAGAAAGGAGCAGAAGAAATAACGTGAATACAGACATAGCTAATCACTGGTTCTACATATTATTATACCTTTATATAGAGTTTGTATAAAGCAAGTAACAAATCTGTGTAGAGAAAATAGAGGTAAATATACAGTTTGATAATATTACAAAGCATTATATAGTAGCGCATCCTTCTGGGCCTCCGAATAGACAGACGCTGCTAATTCTTGCCTTGGTGGCAATTGGTGCTAGTTTTTCTGCAGTAGCAAATGGCATTGAAGAAACGGCAGTAACAGGTAGCGCAGGGGCTGCAGCAAGGCAGGTGTCCCACACATGACTCCAGAAGCTGAACGCACCTCCTTGGCGAACGCTCCTCGCGGGAAGAGACCTCCAGCGACAGCACCTGATGAAGAGAAAAACTAGATCATAAGTCACATTAAACATAAAATTTGTCAGATTTTGGAGAGTGATAAAGTGTATGGAGATAAAATACCAGCCAATCAGCTCCTAATTGCCATGTTACAGGCTGTGCTACAAAAATCACAGGAGCTGATTGGTTGGTACTTTATCTTTCTCCACTTGATTGCTCTCCAAGTCTTGATACATCTCCCCAGAGTCTTAAAAGTTATTGTTAGCTACAAGGGATCCGGACTGAAAGTCGACAGTAACTAGGTCGACAATGTCTAGGTCGACCACTATTGGTCGACAGTAACTAGGTCGACAGGGTGTCTAGGTCGACAGGGTCTTTAGGTCGACATGTTCTAGGTCGACAGGTCAAAAGGTCGACGTGAGTTTTTCACAATTTTTTTCTTTTTTTGAACCTTTTCATACTTAACGATCCACATGGACTACGATTGGAACGGTAATCTGTGCCGAGCGAAGCGGTAGCGGAGCGAAGGCACCATGCCCGAAGCATGGCGAGCAAAGCGAGCCATGCGAGGGGACGCGGTGCACTAATTGGGGTTCCCGGTCACTCTACGAAGAAAACGACACCAAAATAACATTAAAACTCATGTCGACCTTTTGACCCGTCGACCTAGAACATGTCGACCTAAAGACCCTGTCGACCTAGTTACTGTCGACCAATAGTGGTCGACCTAGACATTGTCGACCTAGTTACTGTCGACTTTCAATACCACACCCAGCTACAAGAGTCATCATTTATCTGGCAGTGAACAAAACCACATTGATCCCCTGCCCTCCCCAAAAGATATTATTAATGCTACTTTAACTGTTGTAAGCTGTACTCTGTAGTCCACCAGGACACATAGGAATTTTATTAGAGGAGGGCAGTGTTGCCGAGAGGGGGGTACTCTTTAGCCGAACCTATTGGAGGGGGCCCAGGTTCTGCTGCCCACTGCGTTTTAGGCAGCAGCACTAGGGAGCAGGGAGAGAGCGGAGTGACCACTGCACCAGCAGCCTCTCTCCCCAGTCCAGCACAAACTCTGCTGTGTGCTGCGCTGGGGAGAGAGGCAGCTGCAGAAGCAGTCACTCCTCTCTCTCCCTGCATGCTGCGTGATGTGCGGGTGTCATCGCACCCTCCCACCACCTGCCACCATGCCAGCACCCCCCCCCACTTTGCAGCCGCACAATTGCAAATCTTTTATCATTTCAGAAGCAGGGCGGCTGGCCACACCTCCTTAAAATGGCCATGCCCCCCCCTCCCATTATCTGGGCCCGGCACCGCTATCGGCACCCCTGGAGGAAGGGCCCACTGTGTAGGCTCTGTGCAGGCACCTCTCCTTTGCACCATGGCAGGCACTGAGAAGACTGGCACAGCGTCAAAGACTACTGCACATGTGCATACTGTATATACAGGAAAATGGCAGCAGCTGCGGCACAATCTTCCCAGTGACCTCTGCAGCAGTGGCGGACAGGTAAATATACAGGATTCCATGTGCACTGCATTGCACATTCTCAATCTATTCTAGGCACACCCCTGCCTGGAAAGCCTCTTTTTGGAACCATTTTCCCAGTAAGTAAAATTATTCAATGGCTCTATAATGATTCGGAGCTAAACAATGCAAAAGTAATAAAGTTGTTATTTATCAGGGAAAGCGTACAAGACTTCATCAGGGGTATACGTTTCAGCTGGATGTTTTACAAGGAGGAAAAGAGAAAACATGAAGAGAATTATGTATATAGGCTCTCATTCCGAGTTGTTCGCTCGTTCTTTTTCTTCGCATCGGTGCGATAAGTCGCAAACTGTGCATGCGCAATGTTCGCAGTGCGTCTGCGCCAAGTAAATTAGCACAAAAGTTTGGTATTTTACTCATGGCTTAACGAAGATTTTTCATCGTTCTGGTGATCGTAGTGTGATTGACAGGAAGTGGGTGTTTCTGGGCTGAAACTGACCGTTTTATGGGTGTGTGCGGAAAAACGCAGGCGTTTCAGGGAAAAATGCGGGAGTGTCTGAAGAAACGGGGGAGTGTCTGGGTGAACGCTGGGTGTGTTTGTGACGTCAAACCAGGAACGAAACTGACTGAACTGATCGCAGTGTAGGAGTAGGTCTCGAGCTACTCAGAAGCTGCTAAGAAATCTCTATTCGCAATTCTGCTAATCTTTCGTTCGCAATTCTGCTAAGCTAAGATACACTCCCAGTAGGCGGTGGCTTAGCGTGTGCAATGCTGCTAAAAGCAGCTAGCGAGCGAACAACTCGGAATGAGGGCCATTGTATCATAAATTATATCTAGTAGTTCATATTAACCGAGGGAAAATTTTGAATTAAGCGCAGATACCCGATCGATCACCCTATTGGGCATTAAGATCCCACATGTGTGACATGTAAGTAATGACATGTAGTCTGAGTAAAATTTATGAAAAATGATCAAAAATTTGTATGAAATATTTTTTTCCGTGAGATTGCTTTTGAGACCCATATGCTGGTGGACTAATGATACATAGTTTTTAAGTATAAATACGTGTGACCCATGTGTCATATTTGGCTTGATCGACCTTGTGTCAATGAAATAGACATATTTTTCCTTCAATGTTCTAAAAATAATGCTGTATATATTTGATATCATTTTGTTAAGTAAAAAAGGTTTAGTAGATGTACCGTATTGACCTAAACGGCTTAAGATATGGTTTTTTCATGCTGTCATACATAAGACATCACTCGGTTAATACGGACTACTAGATATAATTTATGATACAATATACATAATTCTCTTCATGTTTTCTCTCTTCCTCCTTGTAAAAAATCCAGCAGAAACGTATACCCCTGATGAAGTCCCTCGTGAACGAAACGCATTGGGTTTTATGAACAATTTCATCTGAACAAACTGAATTGTATTATGGTCGGTGTAAAACTATTTTAATGGATATTGTATTATGATAAGCTGTTACATGATATATCTGTTTTAAATAAGTAAGTTATACTAAGTTCTGTTTTCTGCTGGTCAAAAGTTTGGGAAAAACAATAACACTGTGCGCCCTCACAATATTGTATATATTGTCTCTATTTGACCCTCTACTAGTGGGAGGGTATTTGTGAGGTGCAGCCATACCACAGCACGGGATAAAAGGTAAAACGTATTGATATATATATATATATGTAAATATATATATATATATATATATATATATAGGTGGCACTCAGCGCTACACCAAATAAGTAAGTCAAGAAGAGTCTTAGTCCTAAGACAGGCATGTCCAAACTGCGGCCCTCCAGCTGTTGTGAAACTACATATCCCAGCATGCCCTGATACAGTTTTTCTGTCAGAGAATGCTAAAGCTGTGTCAAAGCAAGCTGGGATGTGTAGTTTCTCAACAGCTGGAGGGCCGCAGTTTGGACATGCCTGTCCTAAGACAACTATAATGTCTGACTTTCTGTCTCTAGTCCACACTCCCTGTTTAAAGGAAGGCAGCCGTAATCCTGGTGACCGATGTTCAATTGGTCTGTCTTATTGGATCTGGAAAAAGTGAAAACAGTGCCTTCTAGTGTAGTATATAAGTATCTTTTGAACCTTCACCAGTTAAATGACACCCTTGTAATGCACAAGTACCGTCATAAGTGGATAAATCCACTTTTTAAGCACACACGATGCAGATTGGATTCACAGTTTGAACAGGTTTCATATTCAGTTCCCAAACCACAAGGACCTTCTAGTACTTGATGATCTCATACATGGAAATAGGAAAGAAGGTAACCAAAATAGTGTGATAACGTTTAACACAAATTTAATGGTTTACAAGATATATCAAATGCCCGTACATGAAATAAATATAAAGGTAGCTTATCTGGTATACAGTTGATAGAATCTGGTCAATTGTACTCAACGCGTTTCGTCCTTCTGGCTTCTCAGGCCTGGACTTCATCAGGAGTGTAATGTCCTGTTCCCCTATGCATTTATTTATACCCATTCTAATGGTATAATTGGGTGGTGTGTTTTCCCACCTCACTGCTTATTTTTTTACATCACTTCCGGGTTATTTTTACATCACTTCCGGGGGTGGCATAATAAACAAACATTGCTTCCTGTTGCCACATTCTCCCGAGAGCGTCATGACGTCATAAGCGTCCATAGCAACTCTCGCGAGTGCACACAGTGATTTAAAAATAAGGAGGAGAACAGTTGATAATTGGATGACATATTGGCAGTATAGGTAAGTACAATGTATACTCATCGTCTACATGCGTTAATGAGACAGTCAATTTGGTCTTCAGAATTCATCCAATTCACTATTATCCAGGAACATCACTAAGCTCCTATGCTGGTAATGTTCCTGACTCCTAGGGAATTGTTTAAGGCCTCCATTGAGTGTACTGTAGGTAATAGGTACTTTTTAAATATTCATTATTATTTAAAGGGTTACCCTTGGGTCCAGTAGGCTGTAATCTTCCATTAGATCTTCTTCTGCTGTTCCTGTGTCCATTCTGATCAGTTCAGATCTCGCCAAGCTTCCTGAAATGTGCAGATTCATTTTTATTACCACATAACCCTGCTACAGAGATGTAATGCGCTCAGGGCAGAGTTTTAACGAAGGTTGATAAATGATACAGCAATCTGTTTTTGTTGGTATAATCACAGGATTTTCAGGAAGTATAGGGGCGGGGGTTCTGTGTGAGTGTGTACATATATATATATATATATATATATATATACACACATACATACATACAAACAAACAGTACGCACACACACACACACACACATATATATATATATATATATATATATATATATATATATATATATACAGAGATGTGCACCGGAAATTTTTCGGGTTTTGTGTTCGGTTCCGCGGCCGTGTTTTGGATTAGGGCGCGTTTTGGCAAAACCTCCCTTAAAGTTTTTTGTTGGATTCGGGTGTGTTTTGGATTTGGGTGTTTTAAAAAAAAAAACCCTCAAAAACAGCCTAAATCATAGAATTTGGAAATAATTTTGATTCTATAGTATTATTAACCTCAATAACCATAATTTCCACTCATTTCCAGTCTATTCTAAACACCTCAAACCTCACAATATTATTTTTAGTCCTAAAATTGGCACCGAGGTCGCTGGATGACTAAGCGAAGCGACCCAAGTGGGCGGCACAAACACCTGGCCCATCTAGGAGTGGCACTGCAGTGTCAGACAGGATGGCACTTAAAAAAATTGGCCCCAAACATCACATGATGCAAAGATAAAAAAAAAAAGAGGTGCAAGATGGAATTGTCATTGGGCCCTCCCACCCACCCTTATGTTGTATAAACAGGACATGCACACTTTAACAAACCCATCATTTCAGCGACAGGGTCTGCCACACGACTGTGGCTGAAATGACTGGTTGGTTTGGGCCCCCACCAAAAAAAGAAGCAACCAATCTCTCCTTGCTCAAACCGGCTCTACAGAGGCAAGATGTCGACCTCATCATCATCCTCCGATTCCTCACCCCTTTCACTGTGTACATCCCCCTCCTCACAGAATATTAATTCGTCCCCACTGGAATCCACCATCACAGGTCCCTGTGTACTTTCTGGAGGCAATTGCTGGTAAATGTCTCCACGGATGAATAATTCATTTTGATGAACATCATCTTCTCCACATTTTGTGGAAGTAACCTCGTACGCCGAACGCTGACAAGGTGACCGGCTGCACTAAACATGCTGTCACTAATATATAATCCTCCACCATTCTTTCAATGGTGACAGAATCATATGCAGTGACAGTAGATGACGTGTCAGTAATCATTGGCAGGTCCTTCAGTCCAGACCACATGTCAGTTTTCGCTCCCGACTGCCCTGCATCACTGCCAGCGGGTGGTTTTGGAAATCTGATCCTTTTCCTGGCAGCTCCAGTGGCAGGAGAAAATGAAGGAGGAGCTGTTGGCGGGTCATGTTCCGCTTGACTTGACAAGTGTCTCACCAGCAGGTCTCTGAACATCTGCACACTTGTGTCTGCCGGAAAGAGAGATACAACGTAGGCTTTAAACCTAGGATCGAGCATGGTGGCCAAAATGTAGTGCTCTGATTTCAACAGGTTGACTACCCGTGAATTCTGGTTAAGCGAATTAAGGGCACCATCCACAAGTCCCACATGCCTAGCGGAATCGCTCCATTTTAGCTCCTCCTTCAATCTCTCCAGCTGCTTCTGCAAAAGCCTGATGAGGGGAATGACCTGACTCTGGCTGGCAGTGTCTGAACTAACTTCACGTGTGGCAAGTTCAAAGGGTTGCAGAACCTTGCACAACGTTAAAATCATTCTCCACTGCGCTTGAGTCAGGTGTATTCCCCCTCCTCTGCCTATATCGTAGGCAGATGTATAGGCTTGAATGGCCTTTTGCTGCTCCTCCATCCTCTGAAGCATATAGAGGGTTGAATTCCACCTCGTTACCACCTCTTGCTTCAGCTGATGGTGGGGCAGGTTCAGGAGTGTTTGCTGGTGCTCCAGTCTTCGGCACGCGGTGGCTGAATGCCGAAAGTGACCCGCAATTCTTCGGGCCACCGACAGCATCTCTTGCACGCCCCTGTCGTTTTTTAAATAATTCTGCACCACCAAATTCAATGTATGTGCAAAACATGGGACGTGCTGGAATTTGCCCACATGTAATGCACGCACAATATTGGTGGCATTGTCCAATGTCACAAATCCCCAGGAGAGTCCAATTGGGGTAAGCCAATCTGCGATGATGTTCCTCAGTTTCCGTAAGAGGTTGTCAGCTGTGTGCCTTTTATGGAAAGCGGTGATACAAAGCGTAGCCTGCCTAGGAACGAGTTGGCGTTTGCGAGATGCTGCTACTGGTGCCGCCGCTGCTGTTGTTTCTGCGGGAGGCAATACATCTACCCAGTGGGCTGTCACAGTCATATAGTCCTGAGTCTGCCCTGCTCCACTTGTCCACATGTCAGTGGTTAAGTAGACATTGGGTACAACTGCATTTTTTAGGACACTGGTGACTCTTTTTCTGAGGTCTGTGTACATTCTTGGTATTGCCTGCCTAGAGAAGTGGAACCTAGATGGCATTTGGTATCGGGGACATCCTACCTTAAGAAATTCTCTAAGTCACTGTGAACTAACGGTGGATACCGGACGCACGTCTAACACCAACACAGCTGCCAAGGCCTGAGTTATCCGCTTTGCAACAGGATGACTGCTGTGATATTTCATCTTCCTCGCAAAGGACTGTTTGACAGTCAATTGCTTACTGGAAATAGTACAAGTGGTCTTCCGACTTCCCCTCTGGGATGGCGATCGACTTCCAGCAGCAACAACAGCAACGCCAGCAGCAGTAGGCGTTACACTCAAGGATCCATCGGAGGAATCCCAGTTAGGAGAGGACTCGTCAGACTTGACAGTGACATAGGCCTGCAGAACTATTGGTGTTCCTGTCTAAGGAAGAAATTGACACTGAGGGAGTTGGTGGTGTGGTTTGCAGTAGCTTGGGTACAAGAGGAAGAAGGGATTTAGCTGTCAGTGGACTGCTTCCGCTGTCACCCAAAGTTTTTGAACTTGTCAATGACTTCTGATGAATGCGCTCCAGGTGACGTATAAGGGAGGATGTTCCTAAGTGGTTAACGTCCCTACCCCTACTTATTACAGCTTGACACCTGTTGTCCGCATTTCTGTTAAAATAATTCCACACCGAAGAGGTGATTTTTTTTTTTGTATTTTGACCAGGCATGTCAATGGCCATATTCATCCCACGGACAACAGGCGTCTCCCCGGGTGCCTGACTTAAACAAACCACCTCACCATCAGAATCCTCCTTGTCAATTTCCTCCTCAGCGCCAGCAACACCCATATCCTCATCCTGGTGTACTTCAACAGTGACATCATCAATTTGACTATCAGGAACTGGACTGTGGGTGCTCCTTCCAGCACTTGCAGGGGGAGTGCAAATGGTGGAAGGAGCCACCTCTTCCCGTCCAGTGTTGGGAAGGTCAGGTATCGCAACTGACACAATTGGACTCTCCTTGGGGATTTGTGATTTAGAAGAACAAAGTTCTTTGCTGTGATTTTGCCAGCTTAACTCTTTTTATTTTTCTAGCGGGAGGATGAGTGCTTCCATCCTCATGTGAAGCTGACCCACTAGTCATGAGGAACATAGGAGAGGGCCTTAGCCGTTCCTTGCCACTCCGTGTCGTAAATGGCATATTGACAAGTTTACGCTTCTCCTCAGACGCTTTTAATTTAGATTTTTGGGTCATTTTACTGAACTTTTGTTTTTTGGATTTGACATGCTCTCTACTATGACATTGGGCATCGGCCTTGGCAGACGACGTTGATGGCATTTCATAGTCTCTGCCATGACTAGTGGCAGCAGCTTCAGCACGAGGTGGAAGTGGATCTTGATCTTTCCCTATTTTACCCTCCACATTTTTGTTCTCCATTTTTTAATGTGTGGAATTATATGCCAGTAATATATCAATAGCAATGGCCTACTGTACTGTACTACTATATATACTGGTGGTCACCAAAATGCTGCACTGTACTACTATATACTGCTCACAACAATGCAACACAGATATGGATACTTGAAGTGACACGGAGCTACAAGATACAGCAATGGCCTACTGTACTGTACTACTATATATACTGGAGGTCACCAAAATGCTGCACTATACTACTATATACTGCTCACAACAATGCAGCACAGATATGGATACTTGAAGTGACACGGAGCTGAAAGATACAGCAATGGCCTACTGTACTGTACTACTATATATACTGTTGGTCACCAAAATGCTGCACTGTACTACTATATACTGCTCACAACAATGCAGCACAGATATGGATACTTGAAGTGACACGGAGCTGCAAGATACAGCAATGGCCTACTGCAGGGGTGGCCAACCAGTCAGAGGCAAAGAGCCAGAAAAGATCTGTAGCCAAGGGGAAGAGCCACTATCATGCACGCGTGCAAAAATTGGGGCGTGGCCTAGTTGTCACAAAGCCACACCCCATTTTTGTGCGCACACCTTTCGGTATGACGTTTGTAGTTGTGTCATAACCCCGTTTTTATTCATTTTGTACAGTGCCACATACATATAATGCCCCAGTACAGTGCCACATACATATCAAAACGCCAAACGGGTGCCTCCACAGTGCCAGATACATGTATGCCGCCACAGTGCTAGATAAAAATGTGCCCCCACAGTGCCAGATACATATGTGCCCCCACAGTGCCATATACATATGTGCCCCCACAGTGCCATATACACATGCCCCTCAGTTCCAGCTACACATATGCTCCACAGTGCCAGATACATATATGCCCCCAGTGCCAGATAAATATATGCCCCCACAGTGCCAGATACATATGCCCCCACAGTGCCAGATACATATGCCCCCACAGTGGCAGATACATATGCCCCCACAGTTCCAGATACACATGTCCCCACAGTGCCAGATATGCCCCCAGTGCCAGATACAGATATGCCCCCAGTGCCAGATACACATGTCCCCACAGTGCTAGATATGCCACACAGTGCCAGTAATACATATGCCCCACGATGCCAGATATACCCCCAGTGCCATATACATATATGCCCCCAGTGCCAGATATGCCCTCAGTGCCAGATACACATGTCCCCACAGTGCAAGATATGCCCCCAGTGCCAGCCACATATGTCCCTGCAGTGCCAGATATGCCCCCCGTGCCAGCTACATATGTCCCTGCAGTGCCAGATATGCCCCCAGTGCCAGCCACATATGTCCCTGTAGTGCCAGATATGCCCCCAGTGCCAGCCACATATGTCCCTGAAGTGCCAGATATGCCCCCAGTGCCCGCTACATATGTCCCTGTAGTGCCAGATATGCCCCCAGTGCCAGCCACATATGTCCCTGTAGTGCCAGATATGCCCCCAGTGCCAGCCACATACGTCCCTGTAGTGCCAGATATGCCCCCAGTGCCAGCCACATATGTCCCTGAAGTGCCAGATATGCCCCCAGTGCCTGCTACATATGTCCCTGTAGTGCCAGATATTCCCCCAGTGCCAGCCACATATGTCCCTGTAGTGCCAGATATGCCCCCAGTGCCAGCCACATACGTCCCTGTAGTGCCAGATATGCCCCCAGTGCCAGCCACATATGTCCCTGTAGTGCCAGATATGCCCCCACAGTGCGCTTCCCCCCTGAGCTGCTAACCACGCTGCTGCATATGAGGGGAGGGCCTGCTCCTCAGCCTCACTCTCCAGCGGCGTTGGCGGTGACTATCTTCAGTTCAGTGCCAGGCCGTGAGCCAATCAGAGCTCACGGTCCGGCAGCCAATCAGGACCCTTAGCTGCCGGACCGTGAGCACTGATTGGCTCACGGGCCGGCACTGAATTGAGATGATCACCGCCGCCGGAGGAGACCAAGAAGCCTACCAGGCTGTGTCGGGCAGCAGCGGTGGCTGGGAGCGGATTGAGCCACATGCGGAGGATGAAAGAGCCGCATGCGGCTCGAGAGCCGCGGGTTGGCCACCGCTGGCCTACTGTACTACTTTATAGTTACTAGTGGTCACCAAAATGCTGCACTGTACTACAATATACTGCTCACAACAATGTAGCACAGATATGGATACTAGAAGTGACACAGAGCTGCAAGATACAGCATTGGCCTACTGTACTGTACTACTATATACTGGTGGTCACCAAAATGCTACACTGTACTACTATATAGTATATACTGGTCACACAACAATGCAGCAGATATTGAGCACTGATCAGGATACTGTCTAGAACTGAGTCTGACACGGAGCTGCAAGATACAGCAATGGCCTTCTGTACTGAACTACTATAATATACTGGTGGTCACCACAATGCAGCACACTGAGCACAGATATTTGCAGCACACTGACCACAGATATTGAGCTTTTCAGGCAGAGAACGTAGCCACGTTATCTCCGCTCAATCTCCAATGCGCGAGTGAAAATGATGGTGACGCGCGGCTCTTTATATGGAATACGAATCTCACGAGAATCCGACAGCGGGATGATGACGTTCGGCCTCGTTCGGGTTAACCGAGCAAGGCGGGAAGATCCGAGGCTGCCTCGGACCCGTGTAAAACACGTGAAGTTCGGGGGGGTTTGGATCTCGACGAACCGAACCCGCTCATCTCTAATAAATATATATATATATATATACATATATATGTGTGTGTGTGAAAAGAAAGAAGCTTAACAGCGCGAATTAGCGATAACCTATTAGTACTAGTATGTAGACCAAAGTCCTAGTGCAAATAAACAGAAAAATACCCTCCTTAAAAGACACTCCCTCTATTAAGTTCGGGTGTCAGCTACACCTTAAGTAAAAAGCATTGGTAAAGTGCTTTATAAATAATGTAAAAAATGCAGTGGATAAGATGCTTCTAAGCGACCAATGGTGTCATAAAATTTTAAAAAGGAGGCTATATTAAAAAGTTTTAATCAAATAAAATTTGCACCACTAAAAAGTATAACACAAAACCACATATAAAAAGAAAACCAATAAAAGTGTTTAAAATGTCTTTGGAGATGTAAAAAAGTAACCAAATTCATATATAATAGTACTAAAAAATAATTCTACAACATAGGAGGACCCAATTATCAAATGATAAAAGTTAATATAAGACCAACGTAAATAAAAGATAATTATCTTAACTTAGAGAAGGTAGGTATCACCAACGCGTTTCGTCCTATCTGGACTTCATCACCATTTTATGACACAAAAGCCGGAAAGGAACCGGCATAGGGGGTGATTCCGAGTTGTTCGCTCGCTAGCTGCTTTTAGCAGTAATGCACACGCTAGGCCGCCGCCCTCTGGGAGTGTATCTTTGCTTAGCAGAATTGCGAATGAAAGATTATCAGAATTGCGAATAGAAAATTCTTAGCAGTTTCTGAGTAGCTCGAGACTTACTCCTACACTGCGATCAGCTCAGCCTGTTTCGTTCCTGGTTTGACGTCACAAACACGCCCTGCGTTCGGACAGCCACTCCCCTGATTCTCCAGACACTACCGCGTTTTTTCCTGGCACGCCTGCGTTTTTCCGCACTCCCTGAAAACGGTCAGTTTCCGCCCAGAAACACCCACTTCCTGTCAATCACACTCCGATCACTTCAACGATGGAAATTCTTCGTTCTGCTGTGAGTAAATCTACTAAGTTTTGAGCTAAAATACTTAGAGCATGCGCACTGCGTACCATGCGCACGCGCATTTTCGCCTTAATAGCTCCGTTGCGAAAATCGGCAATGAGCGAACAACTCGGAATGACCTCCATAGTCACAATAATCCATCATAAGGAGGTTTTAAGCCACAGCAGTGAGATAACAAATGCATAGTAGATTATTGTAACCTTGCGTAAGAGGCAAAAGATAAATAATTTCAACCAAATATGAGGTCTATGAAATGATGGACACATTACCTACTTGCGTCTCAGCATAAGAAAAATCACCTTATGCCAAAAAGTTAGACATACAATTCCACCTGAGGATTCATAGGGCATCAATATACACGAAAGGTCAATAAAGAAGACAGACAGGAGGGGGGGGGGGGGGAAGAAACAATTAGGGAAAGACAATACAAATATAATCATAGCATGAATGAGTAGCGGCCAGAGAAGTCCTAAGTAAAGTTATTAGAGAAGTAATTCAGGCACGATTAGCAGTTTTAGCAAAAGAGAAGGCTCAGTACTCCGATGGCATCAGACCAAACATACAGCAAGGGATATCATAATTAATATAATTGCATTTCCTAAGAAAACAGCAGGAGGTCCTAAAAGGAAAACAGCTTATGAGCCTAGGTTGTTAAGGGGCCCTATCGATTTGTCTGTGTAGATACCACGTTGTGGTCTCAAAAAGTTTATAGATGAACGACTGTACATCTATGTCTAGAGTATCAATATACTTCTCCCACTTCTTGGCAAACCGCCTGACCCCCAATTCAATATCAGGAAGAGTAGCACGTCTCTCAAAATAAATAATCCGGAGAGTCATGTGTTTCACAGCCATCAAAGAAGGGGTAGACGGCTTGATCCAATGATTAAGAATTTGTTTCTTGGCAATTGTCAGAATAACCGAGAGCACTGGGACAATATCCCTATCCTCAGGCCCAAGAGACTATTCCCTAAAATCAAGTAGCAGACAAGCCTTCGGGCATTTAATTAGCTGTAAGTTAAATACTGTGTTGAGATAAGCGACCACTTTGTACCAAAACTTAGATATTTTCCGACAAGACCACATATTGTGGTACAAGGTGGCACTCTGCGCAGTACATTTGATGCAGCAGCCAGTGTCGTCGGGGACCATGTGTGCCCTCTGGTTAGGCGCTATATATACCCTTTGAAGCGTCTTCAAGTGAACTTCTTGCAAAGAGGCAGAGTATAGGAACCTAAAAATGGGTAAAATGTTATCTAAGAATTCAGCGCACGATCCCATATTGGGAATATCTCTGGACCAGGAGGACAACGCTGAATCCCAGAGCCGGGCTCTATATGAGACCCTAAAGGTGGATCTGAAGTAACTAAGATGGTAAGGACAATCTTTAGTGAGCACCATTAAGGTGCGCAGCGGGTCTGTGGTAGCCTCAGAAATCATTGGGTGAGACTGGGATTGAGCAAAGTGTCTAGCCTGCAGGTACATAAAAAATTCCCAGTGGGAAATACCAAATTTTATCTGGATATCAGAGAAAGAAAGCACTGCGTTGCCTCCTGGGTCGTATATGTCTCTAATAGCTGCGATCCCCTTTTCCTTCCAGCTCAGAAAATGTGCGTTATCAAGGCCAGGGATGAAACATGGGTTTCCCCAAAACGTAGTGTGAAGAGAGGTGTCAGGTTTTCTCTGGGCTTTAGTATGAGTGGCCTGCCATGTTTGATATGTATGCCAAAATAAAATATTGTGTTTAATCTCAGATGGGAGTCGGGATTTTGGGGTGTGTAAGAGTGCAGCAGGGGAGAAAGGATGGAATATGGCCAGTTCAAGTGGCAAGTTCGTAAATACTGATCTGCCCCAAAGCCAGTCTGTGATGATCATGTTATGGTCGACAGTCATTAGGTCGACCACTATTGGTCGACATTGACATGGTCGACATGGACACATGGTCGACATAAGAAAATGGTCGACACATGAAAGGTCGACACCTGAAAAGGTCGACATGAGTTTTTTAAACTTTTTTTTCATTTGGGGAATTTTTCCATACTTTACGCTCCACGTGGACTACGATTGGAACGGTAATCTGTGCCGAGCGAAGCGGTAGCGGAGCGAAGGCACCATTCCCGAAGCATGGCGAGCGAAGCGAGCCATGCGAGGGGACGCGGTGCACTAATTGGGGTTCCCAGTCACTTTTATGCAAAAGACGACACCAAAAAAGTAAAAAAACTCATGTCAACCTTTTCATGTGTCGACCTTTCATGTGTCGACCATTTTCATGTGTCGCCCATGTGTCCATGTTGACCATGTCAATGTCGACCAATAGTGGTCGACCTAATGACTGTCGACCATGACATGGTCGACCATTCATACCGGAACCGTCTGTGATATACCGATACATCGCTGCTCTACTAAATAAAACAGGACCAGGGATCCCCATACCTCTTTCTTCACGTAACAGCTGCAACCTAGCGTAGGGGACTCTAGGTCGTTTACCCGCCCATAAAAATCTAGTGAAACACTGTTTAAGAAAAAGGACATCCATCTCAACAAAAGCAATAGGGAGCATAAGAAGAAAATAAGAAATTTGGGAAAGACAACAGATTTAATAACTTCTGCACGACCCATGAGAGACAAAGGCAGAGACGCCCAGTCTGTAAGGATTTTAGACACCTTGGACAAAATAGGACCAAAATTAACCGCATATAGATCTGGGAGAGAAGTAGGGATCTGAACCCCTAAATATCTAAGACTGTCTCGAGCCACTGGAAATCGGGACAGGACCGGGTGTAATGGAAAAAGGGAAGAGTCACCTGAAAGGAGGAGAAGCTCGGCGTTATATATATAGTAATTTTAAACCCCGCAAAGGAACCAAATTGTTCAATCAGGGAGACGATCTCAGGGATGGACTTATCAGGATGGGAAATAAATAAAAGCATGTCATCAGCATACAGTGATAATTTTGCCATGGTGTCCTTTATTTTTATGCCTGTAAATCTAGGAGAATTTCTCAGGGAAACAGCTAAGGGTTCTAAAGCTAAGGCAAATAATAAAGGTGACAAGGGGCAGCCCTGTCATGTGCCACTCTGGATAAGAAAGGGGGAAGAGAGGATACCATTCCCCAAAACTTGAATGGAAGGAGATTCATATAGTCAGGAAATAAGAGAAACAAAGTCCTCAGGTGCACCAAAACAGTGGAGCGTTTCATACAAATGGTCCCAGGTGTCCAGGTCAAACGCCTTTTCGGCATCAAGCGACAATAATACATTCGTGTCAGTGGGTTTGGAGAGCTGAAAAGCCTGCATAACAGCCAGGACCTTTCGTATATTGCTTACTGATTGCCGACCCCAAACAAATCCTGTCTGATCTGCATGAACAATATCAGGAACTATATATTTAAGTCTATTCGAGAGGATTTTAGTGAACAATTTATAATCCGTGTTTAGGAGGGAGATCGGACGATAAGAACTGGGAGACTCAGGATCCCGGCCGGGCTTCGGGATAACCTTAATGACTGCGGAATTAAAATATTGAGGCAAGGGAACACCCTGCATGAAAGAATTAAATAAAACAGAAAGAGGTTCACATAATCTGGCAGATAAAATGTTATAGTAGTCATTGGTGAAACGATCAGGGCCCGGAGTCTTCCCAGTCTTAAGGCCAGCTATTGCAGCAGAAGCTTCCTCAGTGGTAATAGGTGCCAGAAGAGAGGCACAGTGCGACTCTGACATTTGGGGCAGATCAGTTGAAGACCAAAAATCAGACTTGTGAGTCTGGTTAATAACGGGGCGTGCATAAAGATTGGTGTAAAAAGACTGTAGCACCTCAGCAATCTCGGCAGAGGTCCGTACTCTGTCCCCACCTTGGGTGTGTCAAAGTCGAAAAATATTGTAATGCATACACCATGTACTAACCCCACACACATGCCCGCTGCGCGTGCACTTGTTCCGCTGTGCGTGCACATATCCGCAATTTGCGTATGATCGCTCCCGCGTTCCTGCGCGTGGTATGGGTATTTACGGCGGAGTTTGTGAGCGCATAGAGGGTTATTAGATCATTACATATTTAACCCAAATAGTGCACATTTTAGATACTAGGTGCTTCATCGCGCCCTACGGGCGCTCTTCACACCGTCGCAAGGGGCTACGCCCCTTTAACCCTTGCATGCCTATATGGGGTTCAATATTTGTATTTTATGGAGTATTACCTGCATTCCTTTGTTAGTGGTTAAATATTGCAAAATGAAAGGGCGTGCGATGGTGAAGGAGGCGCAGCCCCTTGCGATGGCGTGAACAGCACCTGCGGGGCACGATGTACAAAATGAACGGGTGCGGGGGGGACTGCGGATGGGGGAGGGTGTCTGTAGATGCTGCAGGTGGAGGGGGGACAGATGCGGGGGGGCCCGGATGGGGAAGGGTTGGGAGGTGCTGCGGGTGGGGTAGAGACAGAATAGTGGGGGCTGTAGATGGGGGAGGGGTCCGGAGGCACTGCAGGTGGGGGAGGGGCAGGGGTGTCACGGGGGGGGGCAGGTGCAGGGATGTTGCGGATGGGTGAAGGGTTCCGAAGGTGCTGTGGGATGGGAAGGGGCGGGGGTGCCGGGGGTGGGGTAGGGGGTCCAGAGGCACCGCGGTGGGTGAGAGGCAGGTGCGGGTGGTGCGGCGGACGGGGAAGGGGGTCCGGAGGCGCTGCAGGTGGTGGAGGGGCAGGTGCGGAGGTGCCGTGGGTGGGTGAGGGGGGGACCGCAAATGGAGGAGGGTGTCTGCAGATGCTGTGGGTGGAGGGGGGCAGGTGTGGGGGGAGACATATATGGGGGATGGATGGTGGAGGGGTTCTGGAGGTGCTGTGGGTGGTGGAGGGGTGGGGGAGTGGGAGCCGCTGGTGGTGTAGGGGCTCTGGAGGCACAGCGTGTGGGGGAGGGGTGGAGTGTCGCATGTGGTGGAGGGGAAGGTGCGGAGGTGTGGTGCATTGGGGTGGGGTCTGGAGGCGCTGCGGGTACTGTACCTGCCAAAAAGGTAGTTGGAGGGTATGCAGTAACAGGGCCAGGACAGGGGTGACAGGGTCAGAACAGGGGTGACGGGGCCAGGACAGAAATGACAGGGACAGGATAGGGGTGACAGGGCCAGGGTAGGGGCGGCAGGACCAGGGTAGGGGTGACAGGGCCAGGATAGGGGTGACAGGGCCAGGATAAGGGTGACAGGGCCAGAATAGGGGTGACAGGGCCAGGATAAGGGTGAAAGGTCCAGGATAAGGGTGACAGGGCAAGGCCAGGGGTGACAGGGCAAGGCCAGGGGAAACAGGGACATGACAGAACACAGGGCATGGGAGAGATTGGTATTAGGGACAAAACAGTGGTGACAGACAGATGTGTCTTACCGGAGTCACTGCTGCTGGCTGCTACTGTTCCACTCCAACCTGTTTGGATCTGCTGCTGGTGGAGACTTGGCATGGCTGACTCTCTCAGGCTGGAGTCCTGCTTCCTCAGTCACAGGACTCCTCCTGTCACAGCTGCCGGGCACTGTGGTAAGGGGAGACTGGGAGTGACTGGTTAGCCCCCAGGAGACTTTGCGGCTGGAGGGAGGAGGGGGTCGGAGCCTGCAAGCAGCGCGGACTTCTGCAGCGCTGCCCGCCGGCTAAAGTGTGTGAAGGAGCTGGGCGCACCTCACTGCGGGCGGCAGCGCTGCAGCTAGCGGTGGGGTTGCCGGGGCTGGAGATAACAAAGGCAGTACGGAACCTGCACAGTGGCAGGTGCCCCACAAAACTGCAGCTAAGAAGCGTGGAGTGTGCCAGAAAGTGACGCTCCTCCGCGTCAGAGAGACCCTGCTGAGTATGCCGATGTGGGGGGTCAAGCACACAGTGAGCCGGTGCCCGTCTGTCTGTATGGCGTACCCCCTCACACCCCCCCATACCTCCCAACTGTCCCGATTTTCGCGGGACAGTCCCATTTTTCCGGGTCTGTCCCACTGTCCCACCCGCGGGCCGCAGTGTCCCGTGGTGGTGGGGGGGGGGGGGCAGTTGGGAAGCTCCTGTACTTGCTGTTCTGCTTAGCATGCACACAGCGTCTATTTAGTGGGGAAAGAGGGAGAGGGGGCATCAGGGGGTATGGATTAAGGGTGGGCCCAGGGGGTACGTACCCCGGGCCCCACAGTTTAAGGGGGCCCCCCGGCTGGAGTAGCTCTGTCCCAGCTCTGAAGCTCCCCCGTCCTGCCAGTAACAGCAGCAGCATTGTGCTACAGTCATCACACACTGCTGCGTGTTGGCAGGTCTGTGGTGTAGCAGGGAGGCAGCAGCCTTCCTGCTTTCTTCTACCTGTGCGGGTGTGTAGGGGGGAACAACCACCCCCTCTGGATTTACCCCTAGCTGAGGGGCCAAAATCCCATTAAAAATAAAATAAAATCCGGAATCTGCATAAGGGGCGTGGCCACGAGGGCCGCAATTAGGCCACGCCCCCAAACCCACAGCAGGCACAGCAATGAGATAGGGTTCCTGTCTCAAGTGCCCTGGGCCCCCCGGACTCATAATCCGCCGCTGGGGGCATGCCAGCAGCTCACAGAGCGCTGGGCATGCCCCCTCACTAACGAAAACAGGGGCTTGGCTCGCGATCGCGGGTCCACCCGCGAAACCACGCCCCCTTTCTTGTTGGCCATTCCCCCTTTTTGCTGTGCGTGTGTCCCTACTGCCTGAAGAAAGCTGGGAGGTATGCACCCCTGCTTGTGCCATGCCCATACCATCTGCTCCTGCTCCTGCTCCAAGTCTCCTATAGATTTGCCCAGATCTGTGACTCATTTGACTAACTCCGCCCAGTGTTTTGACTCCGCCCAGCGTTAGCAAATGAAGCACAAAGTCACAGATCTGGGCTATTATATAGGAGATAGCTCCCTTGCACCACATCAGCATGTATCAACAGTTTAAATAGTTCCAGGACTAAGGGATTCGCCTTTTCATGATAGGAAGGGTCAGACTAAGGTTAGAAGGTGATGTCTAGTATCCAGCTGTAGGGTATTTTAAGGGTAACATTCCGGTGTTGGTTAGAGAAAGATCGCATGTTCCAGCGTATAGTTATGTGCAGAAGTAGAATATAGATATAAACTGTATTTACTGTATATTATGTATGCGGCGGGAATCCAGAGGATACCACCTCCAAGAGCAGTTGAGAAAGACATCGCCCACCTTTTCAAATCAACCTATGACCTCTCCTGTAATGTAAAGATGCATCTCTGTGTCCAATGGATAATGAGATTACAGTAACCATTGTATTGTGTATGGAAGTTGTGTATAAAAAGCCCGTTGTTGCCTGGCCGGTCAGAAGACTCTGAACGCTTTCTACCTGATAAGCGGAGGACTGGTCCAGGTTGCGCAAGCGAACATTCTCACGTATGTACATTGACTGTAGCCATTATTCTGTTGTAGATTTATCTTGTTAGCCTGTAGTGTATAATATGTACTGTTATCCCTTTTGAAATAATCCACTGTGGCCTTAGAACCCTGTGGTTCACTACATATCGGTGTTGTGTCCTCATTTCCCTGCTAGAGTTTAAAGCGTATTTAACTGTATAAGGTTTAAGAGTGAATTGATAAGGTGTACGCACTGCGGGTACTTTATACCGTCAGTGCTACTTAAGGTTTAAGGTATAACATCATTGCAGTGCTTTGCTGCATAAAGGTTTAAAGTATAATCATATCATTACATTGTATTACTAATAAGGTTTAAAGGTTATCAATTGAGTGTGCGCGCGCTGTGTGTACTTTGTACCTCCAGCACGGCATTGGTACGCTAAGACCGTACAACTTACGGGACTCTGTACGCAAATAGCGTGCAAAGTGCGTAGCGTGTATATTCAGTCTAGCGGCCATAGCGGCTCCAAGGTAAAAGTATATTTAGAGGTATAGCTTTATGGTTTAAGATAATATCGACATTATCAATTGGGGGCATCGTCCGGTTTTTCCTCATACCCACAACCTAGCAGGTTAAAGCAGACTTCATCTATCAGCAAAGGGCGGAAAGGTATCCAGGTATCCCACGTAAGCCTTTTCCTGGTCGTGGAATACACTGATAAACCCTACCTCAATTGCCGATATGATGGCGTCTGCTCTGCATGGTTTGTAGGGATGCTGGTGGGATCCGTAAGGTAAGAACGCAAAGCTATTTTTAAAGTCTGTAAATTTCTGTTTGGCGCCAAATGCGCACACAACACACGCATACACCTGTATTTTGTGCTTTGCATATCTGCTCGCATTATTGCCATAAGTAGCGATTACTAGATTCATTTAGACCTGTACTGAAAAATTTGTTGCTATTTAGTTAAAATATAGAGTTAATATTTAAGGAAGTAAGTGTAAGACGCACATGCAGCGTGGCCTAGTTGTAAAGGTTTATACAGAAGAAACTGTGTGTGGTGTTAAGTGAGCGATTATAGTTAATATCGCTTACATTTATAGAAGTGTACTACTGCGGATGTACGGTCTTTGTACACGTGTCTCGGACAAAGTACGGGACTGCATACGCTACGTAAAGACATACGCACGTGGCGTGTTCACGCAACGTGCGTAAAGGTACGACTGCTACGTACAAATTACACAATAGCATTGTTTAGTTTAGGCGTGAGACGGTAGCCACGCGATAATAGCACAAATTGCTCAGTGTCCAAGATTTAGTTTAAATAAATCCTTTTTTACTGTATTACCTCTGGTACTAAGGCTGTTTTATCTGAATGAAAGTAAATTTTCTGTACAGAAAAACCAAAGTGTATATGAGTGAAGGAGCGTGAGTGTGCAAACAATAAAGGTTTTGTGGACCCAGGGAATTCGGGATCCCGTAGGAGACCACACCAGGTGAGTGGACACTTGGTGGCGTGAGAGTGGCTTGCTCACGTTAACATTGATTAAAGTACAAAGGAGCAAAGTAGTAGATATCGCAGACCAAAGGTCAGTGAAGGTTTAGAGTACTGCAGACCAAAGGTCAGCGAGGTTTTTGTTTAGAGACCGCAGCCCAGGGGGTTAGCGAAGAACCCATATAGGCCCGTTTAGATACGCTCCGGCTGAGGTTTCGCAGCCTGAACAATCGATTCCATTGGTCGTACGGCAGATAAGTTACAGTTACCTATACGCTGTGCGATTGGACCGCACGTTCGTGGGTGCAATACTTAGCGCAACGTGATACCCTTTTTACGAGCTTTGCGTAAAATCGCGGGATCATAAGCGCTGGGTGTAGCATACGCAAGCGTGATTTGTGTACATTTTTTTATTTTAAGGGAGTTTCGCTGGTCACTCAGGAAATCTGCAACAACCAATATTTACTGGAAAGGGTAAGTCACTCCCAGATACTTTCAGTGAATAGAGGTTACACAGGGGCCCTAGGTTGGGTACATTGCCTGCGCTATCAACAGTGTATGGTAGTATTGGCCAACGTGGGCGTGAGTGGGTGAGAGCACTCGTTAAACTTTCACCGTTGCTTTATATTGAGTATTTAGTTTTTTTGTAGGAATTAGCTGAGAAGGCAATACCTGCAAAATATGGGGGCCAGTTGCTCAAGTAAGGGACGATCAACCAGGGTTCAGGTTGATATTCCGCGGCCCAAGGGGTCGGCGAGGTACATAATGTGTGAGAAGTATGGATCACACACAGAGGTTTTAATCAATGAATGGGAACGTATGACTGCGGAAGATAGGGAACCATTCCCTAAGGTAGGCAATTTTGAACCAGAGGTGTTGCAGAATTTAAGGTTTAGGATATGTCTGATAAAATCCCGAAAACAAAGGGTCAGACACACAAACTGTTTACATTTATGGCAGCAAGAGGGCGATATGCAGAGGGAACTAGCTCAGGCAGCCGGTTCCAAACCTAGCAGGAAACTGATGGCAACAGCACCACCACCACCACCGTATAATACAGGGGAGAAAGTGGCTACAGACAATGGCATACTGATATATGATAAGAGTGAACTTGATAAATGTATTAATGCTAACCCGTGCAAGTTGTATCCCATTTTAAACTTCCCTCAGGACTGCGAGCAAGAAGATGAGCCCAGCACGATATCGGCACTCTCTCTAGCAGCCACCATACAAGACACCCAAGTGGGCATGGCCCAACCAGTAAGAGCAGTAGCAAAGGCCCCTAGCGGAGGGACAGGTGAGGTCGTGTCCACAGGTAAGTACGGTACCGTACATTATGCAGAGACAATAGCACCTCAGATTGTAGAGTCAACACAAAATGATGTCATTGAACTAAATCCTGTCAGGGTGATCGTAGTCCCCAATGGGAAGACTGTCGCTCAGGGAATCACTCCCATCAGGAAAATTGCTATGCATTGTCCTTAGTCCCGGACAGAATTGAGGACAATTATGTCTGAATTTCCCGATCCCAGAAAGGATCTAGCCGCATGTCAGAGGTTTATTAGAGAATTAGGTAACGCCACCGAACCCACAAACAAAGATTGGCAAACAGTGCTACGGGCATGTTTACCCTCCAATATTGACCCCATGAAATTCATTACTGATTGTAAATTAGACATAGAAGTACCTCTCACTGATGAATACACTCAGGAGAATGTACGGCAGATCAATCTACAATTAGGAGTATATTTCCCTACTGTTGTCAAATGGAATAAAATCTTTTCCATAAGACAAAAAGAAGGTGAAACTGCTTCTGAATATTTCCATCGAGCACTGCAGGAAATGGCTAGATACACTGGGGTCGAGGACATTAAGGAAAATGTACATCATAGGGAGGTAGCTGTGTCAGTATTAATGGACGGGTTAAAAGAAACATTGAGAACAAGGGTACAAACCACTCAACCTAACTGGAGAGGTATCTTGGTGGCTGCATTAAGAGAGTCCGCTATCGAGCACGATCGGAACATCATTAAGCACAGGGAGTCACAGGGGGATAAGCTGATGACAGTAAGTGTAAAAGCCCTTACAACGAAGCCGCATCAGCCGAAACCCCAGACCCCTGATTGTAAGTCGTATGTAGTAAAATGTTATAACTGTCAGAGGGAAGGACATTACGCACGGAACTGTAATTATAAAGGCACACATAAGGTATATCGACCCCCTAGACCAGAACATGAACCGCATTATGATACACGTAATAGGGATCAGGGATTGCATAGGAGGAGTTATGAGCCACATGCAGGGGAAACAAGGAGGTACCCACCTAGGAGGGACTAGCAAACCTCTGAAAATTCTCAGCTACCCCCCTCACATATTGTAGCTGCCAGCGCACTGCGGGAGGGTCACAACATACAATAGGGGTTAGGCCACACCTGTAGTCTGCAGCCAGTGAAGTTGATTGCTAGCCTTGGAAATGAACCCGAGGTCACAGTTGATGTAGCTAATAGATCACTACCTTTCCTTGTAGATACGGGGGCGGCCAGGTCGGTGTTAAATTCAACGGTAGGTATGAAAACCACGGGTAAAACAATTTCAGCAATGGGCGTTACAGGAATAGTGCAACACTACCCTTTAACTAGACCAGCGGAGATTACGATAGGGCCTTTGCAGACCAAGCATTCCTTTTTGCTAGCTGCATCGGCTCCGACTAATCTACTTGGGAGAGATTTATTGTGTAAGATGAGGTGTGTCATATATTGTACTCCTGAGGGTGTCTTCTTAGATATACCCGAGAATCACGTTCAGGAAGTGCAGGATATGCTAGACACCCCACAAAGGTTAATGTCACACTCTGCTGTTATAGACAGGTGTCCATCCAAGGTAGAGGAAATGATCTCCCAGATACCGGAATCCCTCTGGACCAAAGATGGACAAGACACTGGATTGATGGAGAATGTAGCTCCTGTAGTTGTGCAAGTAAAAGATGGTAGGATAGCTCCAAAAATCCCACAGTATCCTCTGAAGCCAGAGGTGGAATTAGGAGTGTACCCAGTCATAGAGCGCTTGCTACAACAGGGCATCCTTTTTAGGACGTCCAGCACTGCCAATAGTCCCATCTTCCCTGTGAAAAAGAGTGGGGGGAGGGGTTACAGGCTAGTGCAGGATCTAAGGGGGATAAACAAGATAGTTGAGAGCCAATTCCCCGTAGTGCCAAATCCAGCTGTCATCCTCATGCAAATTCCCCCTACTGCGAAATTTTTCACTGTCATTGACCTCTGTTCTGCTTTCTTTTCGGTCCCTCTGCACCCTGACAGCCAATACCTGTTTGCATTCACGTAGAGGGGAGTACAGTACACCTGGACTCGACTACCCCAAGGTTTCATTGACAGCCCAAGTATTTTCTCCCAAGCTTTGCATGACTGTTTACAATCCTTTCAACCTGAGAGCGGATCAGTATCAATACAGTATGTAGATGACTTACTGCTGTGTTCAGATTCACTCGAGTCGTCCTTGAAAAACACGAAACAGCTTCTGTTTCACCTTTCTAATACGGGACACAAGGTTTCAAAGGATAAGTTGCAACTGTGCCAGACCAAGGTAAAATATTTGGGACATTGCTTGACACAAGGACTTAGACACCTCACCGCTGATAGAATACAGGCGATTCGCGACATGACTCTGCCACAAACCCAGCAGCAGATCCGTACTTTCCTTGGAATGTGTGGGTACTGCCGAAACTGGATCCCAGGGTTCTCCATACTGGCTTTACCTTTGCAGGAAATGGTCTCCTCTAACAAACCAGATCGGATCTCTTACACAGATGAGTCCGAACTGGCATTTGAGAGACTTAAACAATGCCTATCACAGGCACCTGCATTAGGCATGCCAGATTATGGGAAACCCTTTGAATTGTACAGTACGGAAAGTGCTCGGTGTGCGGCAGGTGTCCTAACCCAGAGACATGGTGATGCCAGCAGGCCGGTAGCTTACTACAGTGCACAGCTGGACACCGTAGCCCGGTCTCTCCCCACATGCTTGCGAAGTGTTGCAGCGATAGCTTTGCTAGTGAGTAAAAGAGAAGACGTAGTGTTAGGACACAACCTGACCATCCATACACCTCATGCAGTGTCAGCCTTACTGAACTCTGCCCAAACCAGTCATGTCTCATCAGCACGGTTTACAAGGTGGGAATTAGCACTAATGGCCCCTGTAAACATCACCATAAAGAGATGCAGCGCACTAAATCCTGCAATTTATCTGCCAGGTGTGCCTGGACAGGCACAAAGAGTGGAGGATGAGAATGATGGTGAAGGAGGATTTAGAATAGACACTGACACACATGATTGTATGGAATATCTGAACCAAACTTTCACTGCAAGACCCGACATTAGTGACAACCCACTGGAAGGCATAGATTTTACTTTTTACACTGACGGTAGTTGCCACAGACAGACGTACTCGGGAGACTTGTGTACTGGATACGCAGTCGTAGATGACAGAGGTATCATAGAAGCTGAGCCCCTGGGCCCACCGCACTCAGCACAAGTTGCTGAGCTGGTCGCCCTAACCAGAGCGTGTGAACTGGCTAAGGGTAAGTCAGCCAATATATATACAGATTCTAGGTATGCCTTTGGAGTAGTGCATGATTTCGGGGCCCTATGGCGCCTCAGAAATTTCATGACGGCAGCTGGCACACCTGTAGCGCATGCATCCCACATAAAAAGGCTTCTAACAGCGATACAGGAACCTGACAGAGTGGCTGTTATCAAGTGCAAAGCCCACACTTACCGTCAAGACCCAGTGTCACTTGGTAAATCAGCAGCCAGCACCCCCATACAAACAGATATCACATCACTGATGATATTCCCCCAGGATGATTTGAAATGCAATAATGAGGTGACTGTAAAATATTTGGTTAAGATGAGCCAGCAGCTGAGGAATCAAAACAGAAATCTAAAACTGGTGATTCCTGACCTACCAAACAGCAATTGTCATGACATTGAAATTGGGGATTATGTAATGATTAGAAATTTTCTACGCTCAGGTTGCCTTATTGACAGGTGGGAAGGACCGTACCAAGTCTTACTAACCAGCACGACAGCATTAAAGGTTGCCGAAAGAGAGACTTGGGTCCACTCGTCCCACTGTAAGAAGGTCGCTGACCCAGAGAGAACCCGTGACAAAGAGCAGAGTGTAGAGAACATCGTATCACTGGAGTGTCTGTTCCGGGAAGGTTGAGAGGCAGGACTGTTGTCACGGCACCTGAGCACGGAGAACAACAAGACCAGAGGCGGTTGTCGCACCAATTTTCTTTTTCCTTTTTATTATTTTCTCCATCTCCCATTACCCTCCTTTCCTCCCCCTTCTTGTTCCCTTTTCTCTTCCTTTAACAAGATGGACTTACCCCAAGAGACTGCGTTCCGGGTTTTCCTGTTGACCCTGTTGTTGACCAGAGCAGTCTGTTTTTGGTGAGAGTACCAGAGAGGTTGAGAAAGGATCTGGAATGGGTTCTGATGGCAAGGACGGATTTGTAGAATTCCAAGAGCAACACATCCATCGAGCAAAGGCGAGTATCAGAAAATGATCTGGTAGTCAGGAAACTAGCAGGCACTGTGAAGGGTTATTGGCTGAGGAAAATTGCATTTGTAGGAATTGTGAAAACATAGTTGAGGACGGGTGCATCCAGAGATGTCAGTCCAGCCTTAATATCAACATGGACCATCATCCATTGAGTGATTATCACTCACTAGTGGGTAAGGTTTTAAACCAAACAGAATGCTGGGTGTGCTCACAAGTACCTCAAGGTCAGAGCAAGTCAGAAATAGTACCATACCCTTTAACAATAGATGAGGTACTTGAATTACGGGGTGGGAGACCGGTGGACAAGAAATTCAATATTTCTAGGCCCCCTAGTTTGAAGCTCCACCAGTACCATGTAGATAGATCCTTAGTGTGTTTCAACATTTCCAATTCCCGAAAGCCGGGAAATTGGGAGGTGACATGGAATAACCAGACCATGGCATTTTCACACAGAGCTGATAGGATACCCGTAGACTCTGAACATATACGCCAAATAGCCGACGGTGGAAGGTATTTTCGGTATAGGTATACCCTAGGAAGTAAGACCATGCGGGTTGGAGAAGTATCACCAGGGTACTGTGCGCATATCATATAGCCTGATACGTGTACTGAACAGATGAGAGAACTAGAGATTGGGTTTTTCACTTGGAAAGTTTGCAATATGGTAATGTCATATTCTTTCCCATATGTTCTCCTCGATGATACCTATTTCATATGCGGGAGGAAGGCGTATAAGTGGCTTGCCCCAAACTCAGAGGGATTGTGTTACATTGGAAGAGTGTTGCCAGAAGTAATGACCATAACCCATGATAAGATGAAAGATGTTCACCGCAGTGCTCAAGCTCCTTATACTCATACTCACTATGAACACATCGTTAAGAGACACCTCATAGATTGGACAGAGCACGCAGCCTCTGATTTAATCCACGAATCACCAGGATTCAATTCCAACTCGCGCTAGACATCACCCGCACCGCCAGAGGAGTTATAAATTATAGGTATATCCACGCGCTAGCGAACCTGATAGATAATATCACCGAGATGTATGATGACACCTTCAGGTATACAGGAAGGGAGTTGCAAGCTTACAAAACGGAACTGATCCAGCACAGGATGGTCCTCAATTATATCACAGCAGTGACAGGCGGGTACTGTGTCACTTTGGCAACTCAGTATGGTGTGAAGTGCTGCACGTATATTACAAACAGCACTGATGACCCAACCGAGGTCATAGATCAAAAGATGGATGATATCTTGCAGTTGAAATGGGAGTTCCGAAGGAGACACAACCTTACCCTTACTGCTGTGAGTAATGAACTGACCGGCTGGGTCTCATGGTTGAACCCACGCAATTGGTTCTCAGGTTTAGGAGAATGGGCTCAAAATGTTATCATGAGTGTAGGAAAGTTTCTCCTTTGTATCCTGGGAGTCGTCATAATTATTGGCTTGATATTTATGTGTGTTCGAATTTTAACGCGGCGCAAGCACGGTACCAAAGTGATGAGTTTAAGGAGCGGGGGCATTGGTACAGCAGCAGATTTAATTTATGACCCATCAATAGAGACAATGTTGTGATAAGACGTGATGCCACGGTCCGTTTCTTTCACCCGTTTTTCCTTTGTTTTCCCTCAGCAAAAAGACACCCATCCGGAAAAGACTCCAATTAACACCCAAGAATGATTACGCAAATGTTATGTGAATGTATTTTTGATATGTTTCTTATCTTCATCTCTACAACCTTCAGGTAGTGACACACATAGTCGACAGGTGATATCTATATATTAGCATTCACATATGTTCCCCCTCCATGTATCATCAACTAAATGTACACCCCATTTGTTGGAACAAGAAGCCGAAAAGAGCTCGGTAGTGTTTGTTGGCCCACTTACAGACCCTTAATACGGGATAAGAAGGATTTAATGTATACTTCGCAATACCTCGAAGCTTATCTAGAACATGTACGGCACGATGATACATGCCCCTCAGACATGGATTTCATACATACATGCTTTTACTATCCCACTAGGTCATACATTTCCCACCTACACCTCTCCTCCTACCATCCAATCATCTGTAGATATTTGCATTGTATATTTTTATCCAATCTTCTGTAGATATTGTATTGTATATTTTTCTGTTTAATGTTCTGATAGTGGCAGTTATTGTTGACTGCCAAAGGGTGGACTGTCAAAGTCGAAAAATATTGTAATGCATACACCATGTACTAACCCCACACACATGCCCGCTGCGTGTGCACTTGTTCCGCCGTGCGTTCACATATCCGCAATTTGCGTATGATTGCTCCCGCGTTCCTGCGCGTGGTATGTGTATTTATGGCGGAGTTTGTGAACGCATAGAGGGTTATTAGATCATTACATATTTAACCCAAATAGTGCACATTTTAGATATAGCTCCCTTGCACCACATCAGCAAGTATCAACAGTTTAAATAGTTCCAGGACTAAGGGATTCGCCTTTTCATGATAGGAAGGGTCAGACTAAGGTTAGAAGGTGATGTCTAGTATCCAGCTGTAGGGTATTTTAAGGGTAACATTCCGGTGTTGGTTAGAGAAAGATCGCATGTTCCAGCGTATAGTTATGTGCAGAAGTAGAATATAGATATAAACTGTATTTACTGTATATTATGTATGCGGCGGGAATCCAGAGGATACCACCCCCAAGAGCAGTTGAGAAAGACATCGCCCACCTTTTCAAATCAACCTATGACCTCTCCTGTAATGTAAAGATGCATCTCTGTGTCCAATGGACAATGAGATTACAGTAACCATTGTATTGTGTATGGAAGTTGTGTATAAAAAGCCCGTTGTTGCCTGGCTGGTCAGAAGACTCTGAACGCTTTCTACCTGATAAGCGGAGGACTGGTCCAGGTTGCGCAAGCGAACATTCTCACGTATGTACATTGACTGTACCCATTATTCTGTTGTAGATTTATCTTGTTAGCCTGTAGTGTATAATATGTACTGTTATCCCTTTTGAAATAATCCACTGTGGCCTTAGAACCCTGTGGTTCACTACATATCGGTGTTGTGTGTGTCCTCATTTCCCTGCTAGGGTTTAAAGCGTATTTAACTGTATAAGGTTTAAGAGTGTATTGATAAGGTGTACGCACTGCTGGTACTTTATACTGTCAGCGCTACTTAAGGTTTAAGGTATAACATCATTGCAGTGCTTTGCTGCATAAAGGTTTAAAGTGTAACCATATCATTGCATTGTATTACTAATAAGGTTTAAAGGTTATCAATTGAGTGTGCGCGCGCTTTGTGTACTTTGTACCTCCAGCGCGGCATTGGTACGCTAAGACCGTACAACTTACGGGACTCTGTACGCAAATAGCGTGCAAAGTGCGTAGCGTGTATATTCAGTCTAGCGGCCATAGCGGCTCCAAGGTAAAAGTATATTTAGAGGTATAGCTTTATGGTTTAAGATATCGACATTATCAGGTGAGCAGAGAGTGAATGACCACTTTAGGGTGTCTGCCTTTTAACAAACGGGATAAAAGTTTGCCAGACTTATTGCCGTATATGTAAATGCCACAGTCTCTTGAAAAGGAATATTTATCTTCCATCTGAGAAAGAAGGGTATCAAACAGTGTTTTTTGTGTAAGGTAGCGTCAGTAGCGGATCTTGCCACGAGCAAGCAGGACTTTTGCCTGGGGCGCCGCCTTACGGTGGGCGCCGGCGCCATCCGGAGGGCGCCGCACCATGGCAAGATCTGCTACTGCAGTGCTGTGCCCCTCGCTGTGTCCCGCTGCCACTGCGTCCCGCTGCCACTGCGTCCCGCTGTAAAGGGCGTCAGGGAACTAGATGCGTAGCATCTAGTTTCCCTTCGTGGAGAGGACCTTTACTGTGCGGTGCGCGATGACGTCATCGCGCACTGCACAGCAAAGGTCCTCTCCACTACGCGTCTAGTTCCCCTTCGTGGAGAGGATCTTTGCTGTGCGGTGCGCGATGACGTCATCGCGCAGTAGCGTCTAGTTTCCCTTCGTGGAGAGGACCTTTGCATTCTAATACACTAACATCACAGCGACACACTCACCAGAGTCAAGGGAGACAGTCGCTGCCTCTCACCCAGCCAGCCCAGCCCCAGGGGAAGTGGAAATGATTGAGAGAAGCTACATTCAGTAAGCGGATTCTCATGGCAGCTCTGCCACGCTGCTGACATAAATGCCTGCACTCTGCTCATTCAAAAAAATTGTCCACTGCGCCAATGGATTGTCGGGCGGGGGGGGGGGGGGGTTTCCAGGTACTCGGAAACCCCCCTATGTGCGCGTATGAAGGGACATCACTAATGCTGGGCATACACTATACAACTATTTGGGTGATCATCTGCCAGATCTGGCTGGTTGGAATGAAAATCTGGTAATGGATGAGAGCAAATGACAATCGACCATTTGCTTCCAAACACTGGAAAACGGATAAAAAGTGTTGTTCATAGAAATTGGTTAAATCACGGATTTAACCAATTTGTCTGGATGACAGGTTTTGTACATTTTACAGTGTTTGGTAGCAAATGGTAATTTGCTCTCATCCAATATCAAATTGTCATTCCAACCATGGGAGGGAGCAGCTAGGTTGGCACAGCGCGCGCGGCTGGGGGGAGGTGGGGGGTAGTCAACGAGAGGGGCGTGATGGTGCATTCGATCATCGTGGTCCTGCCACTGGCTATACAATACCTAGATTACTGGAATTGTAAAGCGGGGGGCATGGCTATGATGATGCGATTCTTCGTGAATCACATCATCGGCTGCTGAACCCGCCCACTTTACTTTGGAAGTAGTGATGGTGGGCAGCTGCGGGAGAGCTGAATGCTCTTACAGGCAGCTGGGAGCACCACCCAAGATTCGGAGCCTCCCAGCCATTCCGGTACACAGGGTCGGGCCGACGCATACGCGGGCTACGCAGCCGCGTTGAGCGCCAGGCAGTAGAGGGCACTCTACAGCATCGGTGGCCAGCAATCGGCTCGATCCGCTCCCGGCCACCGCTGCAAGGCACGCACAGACGTCTCCGGCGGCAGTGACTATCTTAAATTCGGCGGCGGCCCGTGAGCCAATCAGAGCTCGCGGTCCGGCAGCTGAGGCTCCTGATTGATTGCCGGACCGCGAGCTCTGATTGGCTCACAGGCCGGCGGCGAATTGAAGATAGACACCGCCGCTGGAGACTGAGGGGTAGGAGAGGCGGACGCTGCGCTCTCCTCCCCTCAAAGCAGCAGGTGAGCAGCACTTTTTTTTTTGTTGGGGGGGAGGGTGAGAGGCATTGTGGGGACATGTGTATCAGCACTGGGCGCATATCTGACGCTGTGGGAGGCACTGTGGGGACATGTGTATCAGCACTGGGGACATATCTGGTGCTGTGGGAGGCACTATGGGGGCATGTGTATCAGTACTGGGGGTATATCTGGCGCTGTGTCGGGACATGTGTATCTGGCACTGGGGACATATCTGGCACTGTGTGGGGACATGTGTATCTGCACTGGGGGCATATCTGGCACTGTGGGGGCATGTGTATCTGCACTGGGGGCATATCTGGCACTGGGGGCATGTGTATCTGCACTGGGGGCATATCTGGCACTGTGGGGGAATGTGTATCTGCACTGGGGGCATATCTGGCGCTGTGGGAGGCACTGGGGGTATGTGTGTCTGCACTGGGGGCATATCTGGCGCTGTGGGAGGCACTGTGGGGGCATGTGTATCAGCACTGGGGGTATATCTGGCGCTGTGGGAGGCACTGGGGGTATGTGTGTCTGCACTGGGGGCATATCTGGCGCTGTGGGAGGCACTGTGGGGGCATGTGTATCAGCACTGGGGGTATATCTGCCACTGTGGGAGGCACTGGGGCATGTGTATCTGCACTGGAGGCATATCTGGCGCTGTGGAAGGCACTGTGGGGGCATGTGTATCTGCACTGGGGGCATATCTGGTAGTGTGGGGAAACGTGTATCAGCACTAGGGGTATATCTGCCACTGTGGGAGGCACTGGGGCATGTGTATCTGCACTGGGGGCATATCTGGCACTGTGGGGAAATGTTTATCTGCACTGGGGGCATATCTGGCACTGTGGGGAAACGTGTATCTGCCCTGGGGGCATATCTGGCACTGTGGGGGCATGTGTATCTGCACTGGGGGCATATCTGGCACTGTGGGGGCATGTGTATCTGCACTGGGGGCATATCTGGCACTGTGGGGACATGTGTATCTGCACTGGGGGCATATCTGGCACTGTGGGGAAACGTGTATCTGCACTGGGGGCATATCTGGCACTGTGGGGGCATGTGTATCTGCACCGGGGGCATATCTGGCACTGTGGGGAAACGTGTATCTGCACTGGGGGCATATCTGGCACTGTGGGGGCACGTGTATCTGCACTGGGGGCATATCTGGCACTGTGGGGACATGTGTATCTGCACTGGGGGCATATCTGGCACTGTGGGGGCATGTGTATCTGCACTGGGGGCATATCTGGCACTGTGGGGACATGTGTATCTGCACTGGGGGCATATCTGGCACTGTGGGGACATGTGTATCTGCACTGGGGGCATATCTGGCACTGTGGGGAAACGTGTATCTGCACTGGGGGCATATCTGGCACTGTGGGGACATGTGTATCTGCACTGGGGGCATATCTGGCACTGTGGGGGCATGCGTATCAGCACTGGGGGCATATCTGGCACTGTGTGGGGACATGTGTATCTGCACTGGGGGCATATCTGGCACTGTGTGGGGACATGTGTATCTGCACTGGGGGCATATCTGGCACTGTGGGGACATGTGTATCTGCACTGGGGGCATATCTGGCACTGTGGGGGCATGCGTATCTGCACTGGGGGCATATCTGGCACTGTGAGGGCATGCGTATCAGCACTGGGGGCATATCTGGCACTGTGGGGACATGTGTATCTGCACTGGGTGCATATCTGGCACTGTGGGGGCATGTGTATCTGCACTGGGGGCATATCTGGCACTGTGGGGACACATGTATCTGCACTGGGTGCATATCTGGCACTGTGGGGGCATGTGTATCTGCACTGGGGGCATATCTGGCACTGTGGGGACATGTGTATCTGCACTGGGTGCATATCTGGCACTGTGGGGGCATGTGTATCTGCACTGGGGGCATATCTGGCACTGTGGGGACACATGTATCTGCACTGGGTGCATATCTGGCACTGTGGGGGCATGTGTATCTGCACTGGGGGCATATCTGGCACTGTGGGGACACATGTATCTGCACTGGGTGCATATCTGGCACTGTGGGGGCATGTGTATCTGCACTGGGGGCATATCTGGCACTGTGGAGACACATGTATCTGCACTGGGTGCATATCTGGCACTGTGGGGGCATGTGTATCTGCACTGGGGGCATATCTGGCACTGTGGGGGCATGTGTATCTGCACCGGGGGCATATCTGGCGCTGTGGGGGCATGTGTATCTGCACTGGGGGCATATCTGGCACTATGTGGGGATATGTGTATCTGCACTGGGGGCATATCTGGCACTGTGGGGGCATGTGTATCTGCACTGGGGGCATATCTGGCACTGTGGGGGCATGTGTATCTGGCACTGGGGACATCAGACATCCACTATCTCCTTGTCACCCTGCCTGACCAGTAACCTATTATCTCCCTGTCACCCACTATCACCCTATACAACGGGGAGTACAATTGTGTAGCCACACCCCTTTCTTGTAAGACCACACCCCTTTTATCCCATCAAGGGGCGCAAAAATAGTTTTTTGCTTACTGAAAAAAATAAGCTTGGGCCGGCCCTGCCGGTACAGTAGCAAACAACTGTGTAAGTTTACAAAGCAAGATGTCCACATTTTCAGAGGACCAGAAGGGGAGGAAGCAAGCAAAGTAAAGGGGAGCTAGTGCACCCATTCCATAAAATGATAGCTAGATGCTGATTGGTTTCCAAACTTTCTATGGGCAGTCTCTCCACCTGTACTTTTTGATACGTCACAGTCTCACGCATGAAGAAAGTTTATTACAACATAATGAGATGAAGGTCTAAGGAGTATATGTACTAAGCTTTGGAGAGAAATAAGTGGATGGTGATTAAAGGGTCTATTTACTAAGCCTTAGATGGAGATAAAGTCTCTGGAGATAAAGTACCAGACAATCGGCTCCTAGCTGTCATTTTTCAAACACAGCCTGTGGCATAGCAGTTAAGAGCTGATTGGCTGGTACTTTATCTCCAGCGACTTTATTTCCATCCAAAGCTTAGTAAATAGACCCCAAAGTACCAAGGCAGCTCCTTGCTGCCATGTTACAGGCTGTGTTTGAAAAAGAGCTGGTTGGCGGGGGCATAGAGAGCCACGCCAAGCCCCAGTAATAAATGTGGGGGCGTGGTCTATAAAGGGGGCAGGTCCACATCCCTTAAAAAATATGAATGGTAAAAAAGAATAATTGAAGGGTTGAGAATTGGCCCATGTGCTCCACAGAGGGTCACCATTTTAATAAAGGGGAGGCAGGTGGCAGGGGCAGATTTAGGGGTAAGGGCGCCCCTGGGTGCAACAGTAACCGTCACCCCCGCCTACCTAATATAAGCTCTCTTTTGATGATAGTCAATTTAATAGAATGATTTAAAAAAGCCACTATGATTTTTTTATGTTTTTTATTATGTATACATAATTACTAAGTAGGACAGCTTACAGGGGCAGTGTGTTCATGTCCTACCTGTTTCCACTCCATTCAAGATGGCATATGGTACAGTACAGTGGAAATATTTTGCAGTTGCAGTAGCTGGCACTTTTTGGCATGACATTACCAACACATGCATCCAAGTGTCGCCCCTAGGCCCGTCCCTCAAGTGCCTAGTGGGAAATTTGCCACTGGCAGGTAGGGCGTGTGGGAGAGCACCCACTCCCTACGTTGCTTGCATGCAAGTCTCCCGCAGATGCCCAGCGCCTCCCACTTCCAGAGTAAACTGGGCAGTCGAAACAGCCAATGACGCAATTCAAGTATCACGTCATAGTGCCCCCCCCCCCCCCTCCGCATTACATTGTCAGTATCATCAGCTTTGTATAGTGGGGGGTGGGGCTTTTGTGCCCTCCACACTGCCCACCTTTCCTGTACCACGCCCCCCCCCCCCTCCCCTGTGCTCACCTGGCTGCGCCCTCCAGAGGAGGCAGGCAGAAAGTCGCAAGTAAGATTAATATACTTTATGTAGGAGAGAGAAATGACTGCATAGGAATGGAAAGAGTTAAACATCCTGTGAGGGGTGGACCTAGCTGTTAGGAAGTACAGCCTTTGGAAAAAGGGGAGGGTTAATATATATAGTGAATGCTAGGCCAGCTTGGTCTCTCTTGCTTCTGAATTGCCTTCCCGCCCTCCCGCCCTGTTGGTAGAGGTTCTGGCACGGAGTGCCTTGGCGTTGAATTGTTGGCTGGTTTTATCGTTGGCTATTTATTGGCGGAAAAGAACGTCAGGTTGTAGTTTGTATTGTTAGCTGTAGTGATTTACAGTTTGGTGTGGTTTAGGTGCACTCACCTCCATCGACTTTTAGGGCCGCTCGACCACCCGTCCGGGGGCAGCGGCAGGCACCCATCAGGGTGGGTAGTCACCGTGGGGGTTGAGTTGGGCACCTATTACCGATTTTATAGTTTGTATTTAAATTAGGATAGTTTTGAATTTTAACGTTTTTAAGGTTAGCATCAGTTCAATAGAGCCGTTCTTTTTTCTGCCACCATATGCCGGCTGAATCGGCATGTTAACAAAATTTTTCAATTTACAGGTTTGCTATGGTTAGGGTCAAATAAATAGCTAGCAATTTTTCTGCCAAATTCAAGTCTCCGTGTCATTATTTCTTGGTATTAGAGGTACTGAATGCTTTACTTTGAATGAAGGGGTCCACAGAGTATCATTAGGATGTTTATTAAACCTACAGTGAAATGATTCCTATATGTAGTATATAGTAAACATGTCCTTTCCTGAGGCAGTGTTGGATATTTGAAGCTGTATTTATTTTCCTGATATAATAGTTTATAATGTTGGACATAGTGGGTGATCTTCACCGAAGTTGGTCATGTGCCCAGAGAAAGTGCAGCTATTTTTTTTTATAAATCAGGTAACGTTTTTGAATATTGTTGTTTCATACAAAAAATTTTTTTATCTTGATCAAAACTTGGAGAGAGATAAAGTATCAACTAATCAGATTCTGTCATTGTACAGGCTGTGCTAAAAAAAAGGACAGCAGCTGATTGGTTCGCTATGAGCAACTTCTCCACTTTATCTCTCTCCAGGCAGTGCCATCACAACGGGGGGGGGGGGGGGGGGGGGGGAGTCACCAAAGTGTGGGCTCCTGCTTAGTGACAGGAGCCGGGTGCTGCACTGTAACATTACGTGCAGTGCCTGGCTTCTGTCACCGCGGAGAAGCCGGCACCTTCCGTACCCCCGTAGTGATGGAAACGGGGGACGGGAAGTGTAGCCACGCCCTTGGAATGAAGCTACACCCCTTCTGACGAGGTCATGCAAAGCCACGCCCTTTTTATAGAAGCCGCAGAAGGTGTTTCATAAGTAAATGACACCTCTGTCTGCAGGATTTGATAAACCTCCCCCTGTATGACTCTTACCTGGCACGACAGGCCCGGACTCTTTCACTTTGCGCAGTAATCCTGGGTAGCTGTATCTGCCAGTATAGGTTCCAGAGTTAAAGTCCGCAAGTCTCCCATTGCCAGTGTCTGATGTCAGCATGGCCTGGATTGCTAAGGACATATCCACACACAGCAGGACAGTATGGAGCATCATGTTTGAAGAAGTCTATATAATACATATAAAACAAATACACAGTATAGTATGAATATTGTTTGCCAGAGACTTTGTCATCTTTGCAATTTGAACACGTTGATATTAATAGTTTATGTTCCTCAAGAATCCGTACTGTTAGGAGATACTGCTGCACAGAGGCGGAACTACCATTGGTGCAGCAGGTGCATTGCACCGGGGCCCCTGTGGACTAAGGGGTCCACTGCTGCCCAGACCAGAATTGAGTTATCCCCTGGTCCGGTCCCCCCCCCCCCCCCCCCCGAAGACCATTTTGAGCAATGTCAGCTGAATAGCCCAGTACAGAGAGCAGGGTGGGCCCCACTGCCTCTCCCTGTCACCCACTGCCTCCCCTATCACCCTCTGCCTCCCCTTGCTTTCCGCTGTCACCCTCTGCCTCCACCTCCCTTCCACTGTCACCTTCTGCCTCCCCCTATTACCCTTGTGTGGCATATTGTGAACTTGGGTTGCAGTGGAGGAGGGGGGCCCAAATTATATTTTTGCACCTGGGCTCACAACTCACTTGTCCCCACACTGCTGCTGCATGTGTCTTCTCTGTCTATGTAGTAGGACTGTGGTACGAAAAAACTGACTGTCAGAATGTCAACGCGAGAATGTAAACCTTCAATATTTTGACATGGGCAGCATGTCGAAAATGTCAGATGCTGACATTCGCAATGTTTACACTAACCTAATGTCAACCTTCTGAGATGCAGCAAGCTGAAAAATACGGGCAACACTCTGAAAATACCTTTTCTGGAGGTTTTAGTTGCGTACGGCATATGCAGTCACCAAGCCATGGAATGCAATAGATTCCAGGGCTTGGATGTGGTGGGCAATGCCATCTTCCCCAGATCCTTCCCTGCACCCCCTGTGGCTCACGCATCAGTCGAAAAAAACGCGCATATAGGACTCCGGGTCAGAAACCAAGAATCCACAGATCGCAAAGGATAGCTCTTCCCGCAAGAACTGTCCATCGTGATTTTATTCATGCATATGGTATTAGTAAATGCTGATAGGCATCCGGCGAGTGGCAGATGTATGGCAAGAAAATGCAATGCTTGCTGCAACCCGCACTGAGGCCCTCATTTCGAGTTGTTCGCTCGCTAGCTGCTTTTAGCAGCATTGCACATGCTAAGCCGCCGCCTACTGGGAGTGAATCTTAGCTTTGCAGAATTGCGAATGAAAGATTAGCAGAATTGCGAATAGAATTGCGAATAGAAATTTCTTTGCAGTTTCCGAGTAGCTCGAGACTTACTCCTACACTGCGATTAGTTCAGTCCTTTTCGTTCCTGGTTTGACGTCACAAACACACCCACTCCCCCGTTTCTCCAGCCACTCCCGCGTTTTTTCCCGAAACGCCTGCGTTTTTTCGCACACTCCCATTAAACGTCCAGTTTCCGCCCAGAAACACCCACTTCCTGTCAATCACAGTACGATCACCAGAACGATGAAAAAACCTCGTAATGCCGTGAGTAAAATACCAAACTTTTGTGCTAATTTACTTGACGCAGCCGCACTGCGAACATTGCGCATGCGCAGTTTGCGACTAATCGCACCGATGCAAAGAAAAAGAACGAGCGAACAACTCGGAATGAGGGCCTGAGTACAGTGCTATACACTAGTAAACTACAGCCCTGATTGGCCGGTGTAACCCAACATGTTGGGCAGCCTGGTTTACCATTTCCAATCACATTGTGAGATCTGAATCAGCAATCAGTGTACAGTACTCCATGCATTGCTGATTTCTTTTTTACAGAATCATCTGTGGAAAGCAGAATTGTCCCAGTTGATTACTGATGTATGGGCCCCATTACCCTAACCCTAAAATTGTCTGTCGACATTCTGAACATGGAAAAATAGGATTTTGGTTACCTACCGGTAAATCCTTTTCTCGTAGTCCGTAGAGGATGCTGGGGTCCATATTAGTACCATGGGGTATAGATGGGTCCACCAGGAGCCATTGGCACTTTAAGAGTTTAATAGTGTGGGCTGGCTTCTCCCTCTATGCCCCTCCTACCAGACTCAGTCTAGAAACTGTGCCCGAGGAGACGACAAACTTCGAGAGAAAGAATTACACAGATAGTGGCGAGATTCATACCAGCTCACACAAAATGCAAATCCGGCCAACATGCCGGAAAACCTCAGCAACAGCTGAAAACCGTAAATAATGCAGAACTTACCTAGGAACCAGGCAGAACTGAACTATAAAACCAAAGCAGGAAAACGCAGCGCTGGGCGGGCGCCCAGCATCCTTTACGGACTACGAGAAAAGGATTTACCGGTAGGTAACCAAAATCCTATTTTCTCTTACGTCCTAGAGGATGCTGGGGTCCATATTAGTACCATGGGGATGTACCAAAGCTCCCAGTACGGGAGAGAGCGCGGAGGCTCCTGCAACACTGCCTGACCAAACTTGAGGTCATCAGAGGCCAAAGTATCGAACTTGTAAAACTTGGCAAACGTGTTTAACCCAGACCAAGTAGCTGCTCGGCAGAGTTGTACCACCGAGACACCCCGGGCAGCCGCCCAGGAGGAGCCCACTTTACGAGTAGAGTGGGCCTTTACAGATCTCGGACACGGCAATCCTGCCGTGGAATAGGCATGCTGGATAGTGAACCTGATCCAGCGTGAAATCGACTGCTTAAAAGCAAGACATCCAAATTTCTTGGGATCATAGAGGACAAACAGAGAGTCACTTTCCTATGACGAGCTGTCCTTTTCATGTAAATCTTCAAAGTCCTCACAACATCCAAGGCCTTTGAAGTAATTGAGGAGTCAGTAGCCACTGGCACCACAATAGGTTGGTTGATATGGAAAGCCAACACAACTTTAGGCAGCAACTGTGGACGAGTCCTAAGTTCCGCCCTGTTCTCATGGAAAATCAGATAGGGCTTTTACAAGATAAAGCACCCAATTCCTACACGCGTCGTGCAGAAGCCAAGGCCAACAAGGTGACCGCCTTCCACGTGAGAAACATGAGATCGGCCTCCTGTAGAGGCTCAAACCAAGCAGATTGCAGGAACTGCAACACCACATCAAGATCCCATGGTGCCGTAGTCGCCACAAAGGGAGGCTGGATGTGCAGAACCCCTTTCAAAAAGGTCTGAACCTCAGGAAGAACAGCCAATTGTATTTGGAAGAAGATGGACAAAGCAGAGATCTGGACCTTGATGGAGCCCAATCTCAGTCCCATATTCACCCCTGCTTGCAGGAAAAGGAGAAAACGTCCAAGTTGAAACTCCACCGCCGGAAACTTCTTTGCCTCACACCAAGAAACATATTTCTTTCAAATGCGATGGTAATGTTTAGACGTTACCCCCTTCTTAGCCTGTATCAGGGTAGGAATGACCTCACTCAGGATACCTTTCCGAGCTAAGATCTGGCATTCAACCGCCATGCCGTCAAACGTAGCCGCGGTAAGTCTTGATAAGCGAACGGCCCCTGCAGGAGCAGATCCTCCCGAAGAGGTAAAGGCCTTGGATCTTCCAGCAGAAGAGCCAGCAGATCCGCGTACCAAGCCCTCCTTGGCCAGTCAGGAGCAATGAGGATTGTCAGAACCTTCGTTCTTCTCACGAGCTGAAGAACCTTTGGTATCAGAGGAAGTGGAGGGAACACATAAACTGACTTGAACACCCACGGTGTTACCAGTGCGTCCACCGCCACTGCCTGTGGGTATCTTGACCTGGAACAGTACCTCCGTAGCTTCTTGCTGAGGCGGGAGGCCATCATGTCTATCTGAGGAACCCCCCACCAACCGGTTACCTCCTCGAACACCTCCGGATGGAGGCCCCACTCCCCTGGATGGAGATCATGTCTACTGAGGAAGTCTGCTTCCCAGTTGTCTACGCCCGGAATGAAGATTGCCGACATCGCCACCGCGTGCCTTTCTGCCCAGATGAGGATTTTTGACCCCTATGACATGGCAGCCCTGCTCTTCGTTCCGCCTTGTCGGTTTATGTAGGCCACTGTGGTCACATTGTCCGACTGCACCTGAAAAGCCCGATCCTGTAGAAGGTGTGCTGCTTGCTGAAGGGTGTTGTACACGGCCCTGAGTTCCAGGATGTTTATTGGGAGAAGTAATTCTTGATCAGACCAACGTCCCTGAAAGGTTTCCCCCAGAGCGACTGCTCCCCAACCTCTTAGACTTGCATCTGTGGTTAAAAGGATCCAGTCTTGAATTCCGAACCTTCGCCCTTCCAGAAGGTGCGGAAGTTGCAGCCACCAGAGGAGTGAAATCCTGGCTTTCGGAGACAGGCGTATCCTCTTGTGCATGTGTAGGTGAGAGCCCGACCACTGGTCCAAGAGGTCCAGCTGAAAAGGTCGAGCATGAAACCTGCCGTACTGCAGAGCCTCGTAGGCGGCAACCATCTTCCCCAGAAGGCATATGCATTGATGAACCAATACCCGGGTAGGCTTTAGGACATCCCGGACCATTGTTTGAATCACCAACGCTTTCTCCACCGGGAGAAATACACTCTGTACTTCCATGTCGAGGATCATTCCCAGGAAAGACAGCCGCCTTGTCGGCTCCAGATGAGACTTTGGAAGGTTCAGGATCCAACCGTGCTTCCCGAACAGCTGTGTCGTGAGCGCGATGGACCGCAACAACCTCTCCCTGGATGACGCCTTGATCAAGAGATCATCCAGATATGAAATTATGTTCACCCCCTGTTTGCGGAGGACAACCATCATCTCCGCCATCACCTTGGTGAAGATTCTCGGTGCTGTGGAGAGGCCAAACGGCAGCGCCTGGAAGTGATAGTGATCGTCCATCAGCGCAAATCTGAGATATGCTTGATGCAGCGCCCAAATGGGAATGTGGAGGTAAGCATCCTTGATGTCCAGAGACACCAGGAACTCCCCCTCCGTCAGTCCTGCGATGACAGCTCTCAGACATTCCATCTTGAATTTGAACTCCCTGAGATAAGGGTTCAAAGACTTTAAGTTTAGAATAGGCCGTACCGAACCATCCGGTTTTGGTACCACAAAAAGGTTCGAATAATAACCCTTGTTCCACTGCTGAAGTGGGACCGGAACAATGATCTCAGACACCACCAATTTTCTGATGGCCTCCAGAAGAATTGTCCTGTCTGCCAGCAGGGCTGGCAAGCCTGACTTGAAGAAACGGTGAGGCGGGGGATCTTGAAACTCCAGTCTGTACCCTCTGGACACTATATCCAGAAAACAGGGGTCCAGACCCGACGACACCCAGAGGACTTAGGGGTATCAGAAGCGGGCTTCTGGGTCTGGGAACCTGCAGGAGCAGGTTTCTTTCCTTTGGCACGATCACCTCTGAAGAAGGTGTTCGAAGGCTTATTCTTTCTAGGCCTCGCGGGCCGAAAGGACTGTGATGCGGTTGATGAAAAAGGCTTCTTCGTAGCCGGTGCAGCTGAGGGGAGAAAAGGAGACTTACCCGTGGTAACCGTGGCAATCCACGCATCCAGCGCCTCCCCAAAGAGAGCCTGACCTTCGTATGGTAGGCCCTCCACACACTTCCTGGATTCCGCGTCCGCAGACCAGTTGCGCAGCCAGAGACCCCTGCGAGCCGAGACGGACATGCAGGAGATCCCCGCAGCCATGGAACCCAGGTCCTTCATGGAGTCCACCAGGAACCCTGCAGAATCCTGAATATTACGTAAAAATAAATCAACGTCACCTTTATCCAGCGTAGTCGATTCCTCCTGCAGAGTGATTGACCACCTGCCAACAGCTTTAGCGATCCAAGCACAGGCTATAGAAGGCCGCAATATAGCCCCTGAAGCCGTGTAAATGGATTTCAGCGTAGCATCCACCTTGCGATCTGCCGGGTCCTTTAGCGCGGTAGATCCCGGGACCGGTAACACCACCTGTTTGGACAGCCTGGAGACAGAGGCGTCGACTATCGGTGGGGACTCCCATCTCTTCCTATCTTCCTCTAGGAAGGGAAAAGCCACCAAGACTCTCTTGGGAATCTGGAATTTCTTTTCCGGAGTTTCCCATGCCTTTTCAAAGATAGCATTTAATTCTTTGGATGCCGGGAAGGTGAGGGGAGGCTTCTTATTATCTGTAAAGAAGGCCTCTTCCACCTGTTCCGGAGCTGTGTCCGAAATGTGTAAAACATCCCTAACAGCCCCAATCATCAACTGCACCCCCTTGGCAAGTGATGCTGACCCCCTCAACACATCCCCGTCACCGTCTGCAGCGTCAGAGTCGGTATCCGTGTCATCCTGCATAATTGCAAGTGCACGTTGGTGAGAATGTACAGCAGGGGACCCTGAGGAGGCAGTATCAGACCATACAACCATAGAGGACTGGAGGACCTGAGTGGCATGCTCAGTCCTAGCAACTCTATCAGAAATCTGAGAAATAGTCCCCCTCAGAGAGACTAACCATTCTGGCTCTCTAGCTGGGATCTGTGCTAAAACAGTGCAATCCTGATTACATGGAATGGAGTCTGCCAGGGAAGACAAATCCTCTGCAGCATATGAAACAGTGTCCCTAGACATGTTGTCACACACCCCCAAACACCCCACAAACACACAGGGTATTATGTAGACAGAGTTTCACCCGAAGAATGGTAGAGAGACACAGAGATTGGAGCCAACCCACACACAGCGCTATTAGAGGTATAGGGAGTCCCTAACCAGCGCTGACTGTGTCCCTTAATAGGTGACACAGTCTTTATACAGCCTCCCCCCCCCCCCCCACCCCTCTACAACCCCCTGGTACCGTACAGATAGCTGGAGATTGCTCTGGAGGGACCTGGATCCACTTGGTAGTGAGTGCACGCAGGAAAAATGGCGCTGAATGCTGCTGTGTCCGCTCTGAGGAGAAGCTCCGCCCCCTCAATGGCGCTGTCTTCCCGCTCTTTGACAGATTATACTGGCCAGAGGATTTATGCTGGCCTGGATCCACAGACCCCGACAGGCTTGTAGTGGTCAGTGTAAGGTCCGGAGCTGGCCCAGGGCGCCCCTTCCAGGGCCGCACCGCAGTACCGCTGAGCCTTCCAGGAGCGCGGTTAAGACCGCGCTCCTACCCTCTAGCCGCCCACTTCACACTGTCCCCCCTCTTGCAAGGGGGATAGTGACTCACTAGCCACATTTCAGCTCCCTGAGGGGGTGGCGGCTGGCTGCCGGGGCGAGCGTTCCCCTGCAGCGGGGCGCGATCGGACCCCTCTGGAGCTCAATGTCCAGTCAGCGGGAGCAGTGGCTCAAACCCCGTAGGGCGGACACTGCTCCCCCCCCCCCTGTCCCTCGCTGCAGGGAGGCTGTCACCAGCAGCCTCCCTGTAAAATAACAAACTCTGAAAAGAAATAAAAAAACTTTTTCTAAGAGAACTCTGTAGAGCTCCCCTAGCTGTGACCGGCTCCTCCGGGCACATTTTCTAAACTGAGTCTGGTAGGAGGGGCATAGAGGGAAGAGCCAGCCCACACTATTAAACTCTTAAAGTGCCAATGGCTCCTGGTGGACCCGTCTATACCCCATGGTACTAATATGGACCCCAGCATCCTCTAGGACGTAAGAGAAATGTAGCTGAACTTATATCTTTAGAACATACAGTATCATATATTTTCCAACCTTCCTGGTGTGGTGACTTAGGCTGGGTGCACACCAGACAGAGATGTCGTGAATGCGCCATTGCGCCTACAGAGCGGCCAATCCAGGTAAATATATAAGTAGACTTACCGATCAGCCACTCAATGCGTTGGTATTGCATAATAGCTGGGCGGACAATTGAATTTGCCCGCCCAGCTGTGATGTCATCTAGTGATGAGCGGGTTCGGTTCCTCGGAATCCGAACCCGCCCGAACTTCAGGTTTTTTTACACGGGGCCGAGCGACTCGGATCTTCCCGCCTTGCTCGGTTAACCTGAGCGTGCCCGAACGTCATCATCCCGCTGTCGGATTCTCGCGAGGCTCGGATTCTATCGCGAGACTCGGATTCTATATAAGGAGCCGCGCGTCGCCGCCATTTTCACACGTGCATTGAGATTGATAGGGAGAGGACGTGGCTGGCGTCCTCTCCGTTTAGACTAGAGTACTAGAGAGAGACACAAATTTTGGGGAGCATATTATTAGGAGGAGTACTACTTGCTGCTGATAGTGTGACCAGTGACCACCAGTTTAATTAATCCGTTCTCTGCCTGAAAAAAAACGATACACAGTGTGACACAGTCACATACCATATCTGTGCTCAGCCCAGTGTGCTGCATCATATGTAATACTGTATATCATTATCTGACTGTGCTGAGTGCTCACTGCTCACACAGCTTAATTGTGGGGGAGACTGGGGAGCAGTTATAGCAGGAGTACATATTTTAAGTACAGTGCACACTTTTGCTGCCAGAGTGCCACTGCCAGTGTGACTGACCAGTGACCACTGACCACCAGTATTGTGATTGTCTGCTGACCACCAGTATAATTGTGATTGTCTGCCTGAAAAAGTTAAACACTCGTCGTGTGGTGTTTTTATAAACGCATTCTGCAGACAGTGTCCAGCAGGTCCGTCATTACATAATATATACCTGTCCGGCTGCAGTACTAGTGTGATATATATATATTTTAATTTTATCTCATTATCATCCAGTCTATATTAGCAGCAGACACAGTACGGTAGTCCACGGCTGTAGCTACCTCTGTGTCGGCAGTCGCTCGTCCATCCATAATTGTATACCACCTACCCGTGGTTTTTTTTTTTTCTATCTTCTTGATACTAGTAGCTTACTTTAGGAGTCTGCAGTGCTGAGTCTGACAGACAGTGTCCAGCAGGTCCGTCATTACATAATATATACCTGTCCGGCTGCAGTACTAGTGTGATATATATATATATTTTAATTTTATCTCATTATCATCCAGTCTATATTAGCAGCAGACACAGTACGGTAGTCCACGGCTGTAGCTACCTCTGTGTCGGCAGTCGCTCGTCCATCCATAATTGTATACCACCTACCCGTGGTTTTTTTTTTTCTATCTTCTTGATACTAGTAGCTTTCTTTAGGAGTCTGCAGTGCTGAGTCTGACAGACAGTGTCCAGCAGGTCCGTCATTACATAATATATACCTGTCCGGCTACAGTACTAGTGTGATATATATATATATTTTAATTTTATCTCATTATCATCCAGTCTATATTAGCAGCAGACACAGTACGGTAGTCCACGGCTGTAGCTACCTCTGTGTCGGCAGTCGCTCGTCCATCCATAATTGTATACCACCTACCCGTGGTTTTTTTTTTCTTTCTATCTTCTTGATACTAGTAGCTTACTTTAGGAGTCTGCAGTGCTGAGTCTGACAGACAGTGTCCAGCAGGTCCATCATTACATAATATATACCTGTCCGGCTGCAGTACTAGTGTGATTTATATATATATTTTAATTTTATCTCATTATCATCCAGTCTATATTAGCAGCAGACACAGTACGGTAGTCCACGGCTGTAGCTACCTCTGTGTCGGCAGTCGCTCGTCATCCATAAGTATACTAGTATCCATCCATCTCCATTGTTTACCTGAGGTGCCTTTTAGTTGTGCCTATTAAAATATGGAGAACAAAAATGTTGAGGTTCCAAAAATAGGGAAAGATCAAGATCGACTTCCACCTCGTGCTGAAGCTGCTGCCACTAGTCATGGCCGAGACGATGAAATGCCAGCAACGTCGTCTGCCAAGGCCGATGCCCAATGTCATAGTACAGAGCATGTAAAATCCAAAACACCAAATATCAGTAAAAAAAGGACTCAAAAATCTAAAATAAAATTGTCGGAGGAGAAGCGTAAACTTGCCAATATGCCATTTACCACACGGAGTGGCAAGGAACGGCTGAGGCCCTGGCCTATGTTCATGGCTAGTGGTTCAGCTTCACATGAGGATGGAAGCACTCAGCCTCTCGCTAGAAAAATGAAAAGACTCAAGCTGGCAAAAGCACAGCAAAGAACTGTGCGTTCTTCGAAATCCCAAATCCACAAGGAGAGTCCAATTGTGTCGGTTGCGATGCCTGACCTTCCCAACACTGGACGTGAAGAGCATGCGCCTTCCACCATTTGCACGCCCCCTGCAAGTGCTGGAAGGAGCACCCGCAGTCCAGTTCCTGATAGTCAGATTGAAGATGTCAGTGTTGAAGTACACCAGGATGAGGAGGATATGGGTGTTGCTGGCGCTGGGGAGGAAATTGACAAGGAGGATTCTGATGGTGAGGTGGTTTGTTTAAGTCAGGCACCCGGGGAGACACCTGTTGTCCGTGGGAGGAATATGGCCATTGACATGCCTGGTGAAAATACCTAAAAAATCAGCTCTTCGGTGTGGAAGTATTTCAACAGAAATGCGGACAACATTTGTCAAGCCGTGTGTTGCCTTTGTCAAGCTGTAATAAGTAGGGGTAAGGACGTTAACCACCTCGGAACATCCTCCCTTATACGTCACCTGCAGCGCATTCATAATAAGTCAGTGACAAGTTCAAAAACTTTGGGCGACAGCGGAAGCAGTCCACTGACCAGTAAATCCCTTCCTCTTGTAACCAAGCTCACGCAAACCACCCCACCAACTCCCTCAGTGTCAATTTCCTCCTTCCCCAGGAATGCCAATAGTCCTGCAGGCCATGTCACTGGCAATTCTGACGAGTCCTCTCCTGCCTGGGATTCCTCCGATGCATCCTTGCGTGTAACGCCTACTGCTGCTGGCGCTGCTGTTGTTGCTGCTGGGAGTCGATGGTCATCCCAGAGGGGAAGTCGTAAGACCACTTTTACTACTTCCACCAAGCAATTGACTGTCCAACAGTCCTTTGCGAGGAAGATGAAATATCACAGCAGTCATCCTGCTGCAAAGCGGATAACTGAGGCCTTGGCATCCTGGGTGGTGAGAAACGTGGTTCCGGTATCCATCATTACTGCAGAGCCAACTAGAGACTTGTTGGAGGTACTGTGTCCCCGGTACCAAATACCATCTAGGTTCCAATTTTCTTGGCAGGCGATACCGAAAATGTACACAGACCTCAGAAAAAGAGTCACCAGTGTCCTAAAAAATGCAGCTGTACCCAATGTCCACTTAACCACGGACATGTGGACAAGTGGAGCAGGGCAGGGTCAGGACTATATGATTGTGACAGCCCACTGGGTAGATGTATGGACTCCCGCCGCAAGAACAGCAGCGGCGGCACCAGTAGCAGCATCTCGCAAATGCCAACTCTTTCCTAGGCAGGCTATGCTTTGTATCACCGGTTTCCAGAATACGCACACAGCTGAAAACCTCTTACGGCAACTGAGGAAGATCATCGCGGAATGGCTTACCCCAATTGGACTCTCCTGTGGATTTGTGGCATCGGACAACGCCAGCAATATTGTGTGTGCATTAAATATGGGCAAATTCCAGCACGTCCCATGTTTTGCACATACCTTGAATTTGGTGGTGCAGAATTATTTAAAAAACGGGAGGGGCGTGCAATAGATGCTGTCGGTGGCCAGAAGAATTGCGGGACACTTTCGGCGTACAGGCACCACGTACAGAAGACTGGAGCACCACCAAAAACGCCTGAACCTGCCCTGCCATCATCTGAAGCAAGAAGTGGTAACGAGGTGGAATTCAACCCTATATATGCTTCAGAGGTTGGAGGAGCAGCAAAAGGCCATTCAAGCCTATACAATTGAGCACGATATAGGAGGTGGAATGCACCTGTCTCAAGCGCAGTGGAGAATGATTTCAACGTTGTGCAAGGTTCTGCTGCCCTTTGAACTTGCCACACGTGAAGTCAGTTCAGACACTGCCAGCCTGAGTCAGGTCATTCCCCTCATCAGGCTTTTGCAGAAGAAGCTGGAGACATTGAAGGAGGAGCTAACACAGAGCGATTCCGCTAGGCATGTGGGACTTGTGGATGGAGCCCTTAATTCGCTTAACAAGGATTCACGGGTGGTCAATCTGTTGAAATCAGAGCACTACATTTTGGCCACCGTGCTCGATCCTAGATTTAAAACCTACCTTGGATCTCTCTTTCCGGCACACACAAGTCTGCTGGGGTTCAAAGACCTGCTGGTGAGAAAATTGTCAAGTCAAGCGGAACGCGACCTGTCAACATCTCCTCCTTCACATTCTCCCGCAACTGGGGGTGCGAGGAAAAGGCTCAGAATTCCGAGCCCAGCCGCTGGCGGTGATGCAGGGCAGTCTGGAGCGACTGCTGATGCTGACATCTGGTCCGGACTGAAGGACCTGACAACGATTACGGCCATGTCGTCTACTGGCACTGCATATGATTCTCTCCCCATTGAAAGAATGGTGGAGGATTATATGAGTGACCGCATCCAAGTAGGCACGTCAGACAGTCCGTACTTATACTGGCAGGAAAAAGAGGCAATTTGGAGGCCCTTGCACAAACTGGCTTTATTCTACCTAAGTTGCCCTCCCACAAGTGTGTACTCCGAAAGAGTGTTTAGTGCCGCCGCTCACCTTGTCAGCAATCGGCGTACGAGGTTACTTCCAGAAAATGTGGAGAAGATGATGTTCATTAAAATGAATTATAATCAATTCCTCCGTGGAGACATTGACCAGCAGCAATTGCCTCCACAAAGTACACAGGGAGCTGAGGTGGTGGATTCCAGTGGGGACGAATTGATAATCTGTGAGGAGCGGGATGTACACGGTGATATATCGGAGGATGATGATGAGGTGGACATCTTGCCTCTGTAGAGCCAGTTTGTGCAAGGAGAGATTAATTGCTTCTTTTTCGGTGGGGGTCCAAACCAACCCGTCATTTCAGTCACAGTCGTGTGGCAGACCCTGTCACTGAAATGATGGGTTGGTTAAAGTGTGCATGTCCTGTTTATACAACATAAGGGTGGGTGGGAGGGCCCAAGGACAATTCCATCTTGCACCTCTTTTTTCTTTCATTTTTCTTTGCGTCATGTGCTGTTTGGGGAGTGTTTTTTGGAAGGGCCATCCTGCGTGACACTGCAGTGCCACTCCTAGATGGGCCAGGTGTTTGTGTCGGCCACTAGGGTCGCTTAGCTTACTCACACAGCTACCTCATTGCGCCTCTTTTTTTCTTTGCGTCATGTGCTGTTTGGGGAGGGTTTTTTGGAAGGGACATCCTGCGTGACACTGCAGTGCCATTCCTAGATGGGCCAGGTGTTTGTGTCGGCCACTAGGGTCGCTTAGCTTACTCACACAGCTACCTCATTGCGCCTCTTTTTTTCTTTGCGTCATGTGCTGTTTGGGGAGTGTTTTTTGGAAGGGCCATCCTGCGTGACACTGCAGTGCCACTCCTAGATGGGCCAGGTGTTTGTGTCGGCCACTAGGGTCGCTTAGCTTACTCACACAGCTACCTCATTGCGCCTCTTTTTTTCTTTGCGTCATGTGCTGTTTGGGGAGTGTTTTTTGCAAGGGCCATCCTGCGTGACACTGCAGTGCCACTCCTAGATGGGCCAGGTGTTTGTGTCGGCCACTAGGGTCGCTTAGCTTAGTCATCCAGCGACCTCGGTGCAAATTTTAGGACTAAAAATAATATTGTGAGGTGTGAGGTGTTCAGAATAGACTGAAAATGAGTGGAAATTATGGTTTTTGAGGTTAATAATACTTTGGGATCAAAATGACCCCCAAATTCTATGATTTAAGCTGTTTTTCAGGGTTTTTTGAAAAAAAACACCCGAATCCAAAACACACCAGAATCCGACAAAAAAAATTCGGTGAGGTTTTGCCAAAACGCGGTCGAACCCAAAACACGGCCGCGGAACCGAACCCAAAACCAAAACACAAAACCCGAAAAATTTCAAGTGCACATCTCTAATGTCATCCCCAGCAGCAAGTGGATGGGTGGCTGGTGGAACGCCCGTACACACAGCCAGATATATTAGCCACCAGCTGTGCTGCACGGCCAAAGAGATATATCTGTGAATGATGTCGTTCTGAGACATATTGTTTGCATAAACCTGCCAACCCAATAGTGATATATTGAGGCAAGATATGGCCTACTGTGTATCCAGCATTACTGGCAATGTTTAATTAAATACTGGAATAAATTGATAGAAAATATTTTATACCTTAAAATTATTTAAAAAGTTACGTTTTCGCTGTTTCCTAGGGGATGCATTTGGCATCCCGGCGGTCGAGATGCCATCGGTCATATGACACCAGAATCCCGAAACCCCTCAGGAGACCGGCACCAGAACACCTACAGCTGACATCCCGAATGTTAGTATCCGGGCGGGAGTTAGGGTTAGGGACCGGGCGGTTTAGGGTTAGGTTTAGATACTAGGGGGGGTTAGAGTTAGGCACTAGGGGGGGTGTTAGCCATAGCCGACTTCCCCGGAGGGTTAACCCTAACCGACACCCCTGGAGGGTTAGGTTTGGAGTGGGGGGTAAAAAAATTACCCACAACCTGTGTCGGGATTCTCACTGTCAGGATGGTGCGGTCAGTCATGTGACCGCCGGCTTCCCAAGCGCTGGCATTTCATACCCAGCCCGTTTCCTAGCTACCCGTCACTGCATCATTTGATAATAATTACCAAACATCAAAATACTGTGATTGTGTTGTGGTACTCAAACCTGCTGTTTTCAGGTGAATGGTGGGCAAGCAGAGGTGGGTAAGTATGTATGGGGATGCCTACAAGCAAGGACACCATCAGTGGTACCTGTGTATGGGGCTTTCTATCACCTCCCGGCAGCACTATGTACAAACTTGATATCAGGATACACCCTGTTAGTGGGTGTATCAATCCAATGGTAAAATGTAAGAAGGAAATGTAATCTATATAAAATACAGTAGATATAAAAATTATTCCCCCCACTGTGTATTTTGATAGTACGATATCAAAATTAATTGATTTGGGAATCCTTAACACTAATCAACAGAAAATACAATGTAACAAATAAAAAAAAAAATAGTGCTTACAGCTTCTAATTACTAATGAAAACCAGAAATAATGATTCTATAAGTATTCACTATTTTTGTTGTTATACACATTAAATAAATGTTGGTTCTATCAGCTGTCTCCAGATGTCCTATAATTAATTGACCACATGTACTGTATATACAATTAAATTATTTTAATTTATTTCAAATTAAATACAACTATCTGTAAGAGACACCATAGCTAGTTAGTGGCTTTTCAAATAGGGTTTCACCATGAAGACCTAAGAACATTCAAAGCAAATCTGAGAAAATGTTGAAAAGCATTAATCAAGAAAAGGAAATAAAACAATTTCAACGACTTTTACTGTACCATGGTGCACTGTCAAGTCCTTCATAAGGAAATAGAATATAGCGCAATCATGAGTTTGTCTAGCACAGGCTGTGCTCCAAAAATCAGCAGCTGTCAGAAGGACACTTGAGCCAACAAGAGGTTTATAGCAATTGTAACAAAGTTCGTAATACAGGGCAGATACAACAATAATTTAGGGTGACCAACTTTTTATAGGGCCAACCTCAAAAACACATCCTTATCAGCTCAAAAAAGTAAACGTTTACAACAATACGTTCCTTTCGCTGTATTTTATTCGCCGATCCGCTGTGCCAGCGGGTCAGGGAATCACGGCTGCTGATGTTTGGGGGCCATTAGAGTGCTTAAACCAGGACAGTTCTTAAAATGGATCAAACTAATTTTGCAAAGCATTACAAAAAAAAACCAAAACAATGGTTAAGATAATATATATACATACATGTATCCGGTTCCTGCTATATACTGCTGATGCTGCCATTGTTTACTTGGATTATTTACTGACTGGCAATTACCTTGAGAAAGGTCCTACCTCAGGACCGAAACGTTGGTGAGCCATTTCCATTTTTGTGACGTGGAATTGTATTGGAACCGTTTTTTCAATAAATCACTTATGGTGTTTACATTCATGATATAAGTCTGGAGAATGCTATCCTTTTCCTCTTTATGTGGAGAAACACTGCACTGTACTATGGGTCCGATTCCACGATTTGGGTCAGGCTTTGAATTGGCACCCCAGCCGCTACCTTTGTTGGGTGAGAGTGTGGGACATTCCCTATATATATATATATATATATATATACATACCCTGCCCTTCTAAATACCATCCTTGCTACTAACTACCAGGCAATTATGTCATCCTCTTTATAATATCACCTTGCGTTTTAAACTGATCAACAAACAAAGTATAAAAATCAAACATCAGAAAAACTATAGGTTACGAATGATCTAACAAGCCTTACAAATGTCATCACAAACATTTTATGAAATGTTCTACACCTCTATACGTTATTTTTTAGCTACTGTATAATACATCTGATGTTTTCTATGTTTCCTTTAAGTTAAAGGGTAAGCAGAAGAGTAGGAGTAACTTACCTACAGTGTGATGGAGCGTCTCTAGATCAGCCAACTGGTTTCGGGAATCACACAAGAATTAGATTTATATAGAAAAATATCAGTGTTACACAGCGATGACGTATACAGGGACATCAACAAGCTGGACGAGTCCTCTGCTTCCTAATGACAAACTGCAGAGTATATATTAAGGAGTCATTTATCAATTCTGTTCAGAACTCATAATATTCATTACATGTGATTTATGTTAAAAGCACCAGTAATGACGTTATCTATTCTTATCCCATTGTAAAATCACAGCGCGGTTCCTCTCCTGAATTGGCCATTAGCTTGTTTTTGTTACGGTACACGCGGATCACAATAAAGCCAAATAACAATTTATGCTTTAATAAATCTATGGAACTGGTCAGGGTAAAAAAAAATATAGCTTTGGGAAATACATGAAATGCTGTAGAATATTATAGCAGACAGGCTTACCTTGTAAAAGGTGAAAGGTCCTCTATGATATCTCTTCTTGACCTTCGTAGCCCAAATTTAACTAATTGGTGATCAGTGTTTTACTCTTCAATAGGCCGTCAATAAGGCCAAACTGCGGAAAAAAATCCTGCGTCTTTTTTGGTCGCTTGGCGTTCGCAGATTGATTGACAGGAACCGGTCGTTTGGAGGGTAACTGGCCGTTTTCTGGGAGTGTCAGGAAAAACGCAGGCGTTCCCAAGCGTTTTCAGGGCGGGTGTGTGACGTCAGCTCCCCAGACTTGCCTACTCTCCCGGAATGGCCAGGAGGCTCCCGAAAATCGGGTGACCCTCCCGGCCCCCCGGAACTGCAGGCAAGTCTCCCGATTACAAGGGTCCCCCCCTGCCCGGCCGCCCACTTAGCGAGTAAAGTGGGCGGTCCTGGCAGGCGATGACGCGATTCTTGTTGAATCGCGTCATCATAGCCACGCCCCCTGCTGTATAATGCCGGTAATAGCGGCATTACACAGTGGGGGCGGGGCTTACACAGGATGATTCCCATAGCCACGCCCCCGGCCCACCTACGCCACGCCTCCGGTCCGCCCCCCTCTGCACTCACATCGCAGCCCGCCCCCCTGCCGAACCGACCTGGCTGCTCTCTCCCGGAGAGAGCAGCCAAAAAGTTGGTAAGTATGCAGCTCCGGCCACGATCAGTCTGTTTTTTTGTACTGTAGTAGTAAGTCCTGGGCTACGCACACAGACTGCACAGACTGGAGAAATCATTCGATGGAGTGAGTTGCGAATGGATTTTCAGCTGGCCGGGGTTTGCAAAGCTTTTTGCACAGAGTACGCAGACTTGCAGGGGGGGGGGGGGGGGGGGTTTCACTCTGGCTGGGCGGGAATTATCCTGTCAGGTCTGAATTAGGCCCAAAATTCAAATGTGTAAAGGACAGGTCGCTTTCCTTTGATAGCAGATTTATTTGTTCAGAGTAATATATAGAATAACAGGAAAATGTTAAACAAATGCATTGTTTAATTGAGGCAGAAGGTCTGATCTGAAGTGGGGCAAGCAAAATGAGCCAGTAACTGGGCACCAGGGCAACACCATGCTGCACTGCAGGTGGGGCAGATGTAACACGTGCAGGGAGATTTACTGTAGATCTTGAGGGGTACAGCTTGAAATCTAAGTTGCAGTGTGACAAAAGCTGCCCAGCATTTGTGGGCAACATGTAAAACCAGGCCCAACTGAGAAAAAGGCCCATCTAATTCTATCTAACTCTAATTCTATGGGGAGATTCAGTTACTTGGGTGTGCAAAATTGTGATGTGGGTGGACGCGATGTGTTCTTCCGGAATGTGTACATTCGGCAAGAGTGCAATGTATCATTGTGTACTTTCTCTTCCTTTTGTAGTACAATACACTGGGCCTAATTCAGCTGTGGTAGGAGGTGCTCTCACTTCCTTGGAAGCAGCAGTGATAGCGCTGTATGGTGAGGAAGCAGGAGGCGTCTATTGTAAGCAGATGCCTCCTGGTGCAGTAGTGATCCAAGTTGCATCCATGGGATCACTGGACTCACCATCAGGAGGCTTGTGGCACACATGGTGCCGTGCAAGCCACCCGTCGCAGAGGCCAGGAAATCTTCGTTCTACCATGGAGATTCCTGGCCTTCTCCCCAGTGGCAAACGCAGGATTTGCATGGGGGGGTTTCCAGAACTGGGTGGAGCCAATCACTGGGGGTGGGGACTGAGGTGACCCAGTATATGCTGGGTCCGTAAAACTAGTGTGTCTGTGTGTATATATATATATATACACACACACACATATATATATACCGTATATACGGGTGGTCTTCAGTATACCGACTATCGGGATCCCGGCGCACAGTATACCGGCGCCGGAATCCCGACAGCCGGCATACCGACAGGGGCTCATTTGCACTCGCCACGCTGTCGGTATGCCGGTGGTCGGGCTCCCAGCGCCGGTATGCTGGTCGCCGGAAGCCCGGCCGCCGGCATACCATACAACACCCGTATATACACATATATATATATACATAGCATATTAAACATGCATACATATATATATATATATATATATATATATACATACAGTACACGTATATATACACATGTATATATATCATGTGTGTGTGTGTTTATATGTATGTATATACATGTGTGTGTGTATATATGCATGCACATGGATATATACTGTATTTACTATAATTAAAATAAAGTAAACTTTTATTAAGCACTTACAACTTTACAAGTACCACCAGGAAGTAGAGATGAGCGCCGGAAATTTTTCGGGTTTTGTGTTTTGGTTTTGGGTTCGGTTCCGCGGCCGTGTTTTGGGTTCGACCGCGTTTTGGCAAAACCTCACCGAATTTTTTTTGTCGGATTCGGGTGTGTTTTGGATTCGGGTGTTTTTTTCCAAAAAACCTAAAAAACAGCTTAAATCATAGAATTTGGCGGTCATTTTGATCCCAAAGTATTATTAACCTCAAAAACCATAATTTCCACTCATTTTCAGTCTATTCTGAATACCTCACACCTCACAATATTATTTTTAGCCCTAAAATTTGCACCGAGGTCGCTGTGTGAGTAAGATAAGCGACCCTAGTGGCCGACACAAACACCGGGCCCATCTAGGAGTGGCACTGCAGTGTCACGCAGGATGGCCCTTCCAAAAAACCCTCCCCAAACAGCACATGACGCAAAGAAAAAAAGAGGCGCAATGAGGTAGCTGTGTGAGTAAGATTAGCGACCCTAGTGGCCGACACAAACACCGGGCCCATCTAGGAGTGGCACTGCAGTGTCACGCAGGATGTCCCTTCCAAAAAACCCTCCCCAAACAGCACATGATGCAAAGAAAAAAAGAGGCGCAATGAGGTAGCTGTGTGAGTAAGATAAGCGACCCTAGTGGCCGACACAAACACCGGGCCCATCTAGGAGTGTCACTGCAGTGTCACGCAGGATGTCCCTTCCAAAAAACCCTCCCCAAACAGCACATGACGCAAAGAAAAAAAGAGGCGCAATGAGGTAGCTGTGTGAGTAAGATAAGCGACCCTAGTGGCCGACACAAACACCGGGCCCATCTAGGAGTGGCACTGCAGTGTCACGCAGGATGTCCCTTCCAAAAAACCCTCCCCAAACAGCACATGACGCAAAGAAAAAGAAAAGAAAAAAGAGGTGCAAGATGGAATTGTCCTTGGGCCCTCCCACCCACCCTTATGTTGTATAAACAAAACAGGACATGCACACTTTAACCAACCCATCATTTCAGTGACAGGGTCTGCCACACGACTGTGACTGATATGACGGGTTGGTTTGGACCCCCCCCAAAAAAGAAGCAATTAATCTCTCCTTGCACAAACTGGCTCTACAGAGGCAAGATGTCCACCTCATCATCACCCTCCGATATATCACCGTGTACATCCCCCTCCTCACAGATTATCAATTCGTCCCCACTGGAATCCACCATCTCAGCTCCCTGTGTACTTTGTGGAGGCAATTGCTGCTGGTCAATGTCTCCGCGGAGGAATTGATTATAATTCATTTTAATGAACATCATCTTCTCCACATTTTCTGGATGTAACCTCGTACGCCGATTGCTGACAAGGTGAGCGGCGGCACTAAACACTCTTTCGGAGTACACACTTGTGGGAGGGCAACTTAGGTAGAATAAAGCCAGTTTGTGCAAGGGCCTCCAAATTGCCTCTTTTTCCTGCCAGTATAAGTACGGACTGTGTGACGTGCCTACTTGGATGCGGTCACTCATATAATCCTCCACCATTCTATCAATGTTGAGAGAATCATATGCAGTGACAGTAGACGACATGGCCGTAATCGTTGTCAGGTCCTTCAGTCCGGACCAGATGTCAGCATCAGCAGTCGCTCCAGACTGCCCTGCATCACCGCCAGCGGGTGGGCTCGGAATTCTGAGCCTTTTCCTCGCACCCCCAGTTGCGGGAGAATGTGAAGGAGGAGATGTTGACAGGTCGCGTTCCGCTTGACTTGACAATTTTGTCACCAGCAGGTCTTTCAACCCCAGCAGACTTGTGTCTGCCGGAAAGAGAGATCCAAGGTAGGCTTTAAATCTAGGATCGAGCACGGTGGCCAAAATGTAGTGCTCTGATTTCAACAGATTGACCACCCGTGAATCCTTGTTAAGCGAATTAAGGGCTCCATCCACAAGTCCCACATGCCTAGCGGAATCGCTCCGTGTTAGCTCCTCCTTCAATGTCTCCAGCTTCTTCTGCAAAAGCCTGATGAGGGGAATGACCTGACTCAGGCTGGCAGTGTCTGAACTGACTTCACGTGTGGCAAGTTCAAAGGGCATCAGAACCTTGCACAACGTTGAAATCATTCTCCACTGCGCTTGAGACAGGTGCATTCCACCTACTATATCGTGCTCAATTGTATAGGCTTGAATGGCCTTTTGCTGCTCCTCCAACCTCTGAAGCATATAGAGGGTTGAATTCCACCTCGTTACCACTTCTTGCTTCAGATGATGGCAGGGCAGGTTCAGTAGTTTTTGGTGGTGCTCCAGTCTTCTGTACGTGGTGCCTGTACGCCGAAAGTGTCCCGCAATTCTTCTGGCCACCGACAGCATCTCTTGCACGCCCCTGTCGTTTTTTAAAAAATTCTGCACCACCAAATTCAAGGTATGTGCAAAACATGGGACGTGCTGGAATTTGCCCATATTTAATGCACACACAATATTGCTGGCGTTGTCCGATGCCACAAATCCACAGGAGAGTCCAATTGGGGTAAGCCATTCCGCGATGATCTTCCTCAGTTGCCGTAAGAGGTTTTCAGCTGTGTGCGTATTCTGGAAAGCGGTGATACAAAGCGTAGCCTGCCTAGGAAAGAGTTGGCGTTTGCGAGTTGCTGCTACTAGTGCCGCCGCTGCTGTTCTTGCGGCGGGAGTCCATACATCTACCCAGTGGGCTGTCACAGTCATATAGTCCTGACCCTGCCCTGCTCCACTTGTCCACATGTCCGTGGTTAAGTGGACATTGGGTACAACTGCATTTTTTAGGACACTGGTGAGTCTTTTTCTGACGTCCGTGTACATTCTCGGTATCGCCTGCCTAGAGAAGTGGAACCTAGATGGCATTTGGTAACGGGGGCACACTGCCTCAATAAATTGTCTAGTTCCCTGTGAACTAACGGCGGATACCGGACGCACGTCTAACACCAACATAGTTGTCAAGGCCTCAGTTATCCGCTTTGCAGCAGGATGACTGCTGTGATATTTCATCTTCCTCGCAAAGGACTGTTGAACAGTCAATTGCTTACTGGAAGTATTACAAGTGGGCTTACGACTTCCCCTCTGGGATGACCATCGACTCCCAGCAGCAACAACAGCAGCGCCAGCAGCAGTAGGCGTTACACGCAAGGATGCATCGGAGGAATCCCAGGCAGGAGAGGACTCGTCAGAATTGCCAGTGACATTGCCTGCAGGACTATTGGCATTCCTGGGGAAGGAGGAAATTGACACTGAGGGAGTTGGTGGGGTGGTTTGCGTGAGCTTGGTTACAAGAGGAAGGGATTTACTGGTCAGTGGACTGCTTCCGCTGTCACCCAAAGTTTTTGAACTTGTCACTGACTTATTATGAATGCGCTGCAGGTGACGTATAAGGGAGGATGTTCCGAGGTGGTTAACGTCCTTACCCCTACTTATTACAGCTTGACAAAGGGAACACACGGCTTGACACCTGTTGTCCGCATTTCTGGTGAAATACTTCCACACCGAAGAGCTGATTTTTTTGGTATTTTCACCAGGCATGTCAACGGCCATATTCCTACCACGGACAACAGGTGTCTCCCCGGGTGCCTGACTTAAACAAACCACCTCACCATCAGAATCCTCCTGGTCAATTTCCTCCCCAGCGCCAGCAACACCCATATCCTCCTCATCCTGGTGTACTTCAACACTGACATCTTCAATCTGACTATCAGGAACTGGACTGCGGGTGCTCCTTCCATCACTTGCAGGGGGTGTGCAAATGGTGGAAGGCGCATGCTCTTCACGTCCAGTGTTGGGAAGGTCAGGCATCGCAACCGACACAATTGGAGTCGGACTCTCCTTGTGGATTTGGGATTTCGAAGAACGCACAGTTCTTTGCGGTGCTACTGCTTTTGCCAGCTTTAGTCTTTTCATTTTTCTAGCGAGAGGCTGAGTGCTTCCATCCTCATGTGAAGCTGAACCACTAGCCATGAACATAGGCCAGGGCCTCAGCCGTTCCTTGCCACTCCGTGTGGTAAATGGCATATTGGCAAGTTTACGCTTCTCCTCCGACAATTTTATTTTAGGTTTTGGAGTCCTTTTTTTACTGATATTTGGTGTTTTGGATTTGACATGCTCTGTACTATGACATTGGGCATCGGCCTTGGCAGACGACGTTGCTGGCATTTCATCGTCTCGGCCATGACTAGTGGCAGCAGCTTCAGCACGAGGTGGAAGTGGATCTTGATCTTTCCCTAATTTTGGAACCTCAACATTTTTGTTCTCCATATTTTAATAGGCACAACTAAAAGGCACCTCAGGTAAACAATGGAGATGGATGGATTGGATACTAGTATACAATTATGGACGGGCTGCCGAGTGCCGACACAGAGGTAGCCACAGCCGTGAACTACCGCACTGTACTGTGTCTGCTGCTAATATATAGACTGGTTGATAAAGAGATAGTATACTCGTAACTAGTATGTATGTATAAAGAAAGAAAAAAAAAACACGGTTAGGTGGTATATACAATTATGGACGGGCTGCCGAGTGCCGACACAGAGGTAGCCACAGCCGTGAACTACCGCACTGTACTGTGTCTGCTGCTAATATATAGACTGGTTGATAAAGAGATAGTATACTCGTAACTAGTATGTATGTATAAAGAAAGAAAAAAAAACCACGGTTAGGTGGTATATACAATTATGGACGGGCTGCCGAGTGCCGACACAGAGGTAGCCACAGCCGTGAACTACCGCACTGTACTGTGTCTGCTGCTAATATATAGACTGGTTGATAAAGAGATAGTATACTCGTAACTAGTATGTATGTATAAAGAAAGAAAAAAAAACCACGGTTAGGTGGTATATACAATTATGGACGGGCTGCCGAGTGCCGACACAGAGGTAGCCACAGCCGTGAACTACCGCACTGTACTGTGTCTGCTGCTAATATATAGACTGGTTGATAAAGAGATAGTATACTCGTAACTAGTATGTATGTATAAAGAAAGAAAAAAAAACCACGGTTAGGTGGTATATACAATTATGGACGGGCTGCCGAGTGCCGACACAGAGGTAGCCACAGCCGTGAACTACCGCACTGTACTGTGTCTGCTGCTAATATATAGACTGGTTGATAAAGAGATAGTATACTCGTAACTAGTATGTATGTATAAAGAAAGAAAAAAAAACCACGGTTAGGTGGTATATACAATTATGGACGGGCTGCCGAGTGCCGACACAGAGGTAGCCACAGCCGTGAACTACCGCACTGTACTGTGTCTGCTGCTAATATATAGACTGGTTGATAAAGAGATAGTATACTCGTAACTAGTATGTATGTATAAAGAAAGAAAAAAAAACCACGGTTAGGTGGTATATACAATTATGGACGGGCTGCCGAGTGCCGACACAGAGGTAGCCACAGCCGTGAACTACCGCACTGTACTGTGTCTGCTGCTAATATATAGACTGGTTGATAAAGAGATAGTATACTCGTAACTAGTATGTATGTATAAAGAAAGAAAAAAAAACCACGGTTAGGTGGTATATACAATTATGGACGGGCTGCCGAGTGCCGACACAGAGGTAGCCACAGCCGTGAACTACCGCACTGTACTGTGTCTGCTGCTAATATATAGACTGGTTGATAAAGAGATAGTATACTCGTAACTAGTATGTATGTATAAAGAAAGAAAAAAAAACCACGGTTAGGTGGTATATACAATTATGGACGGGCTGCCGAGTGCCGACACAGAGGTAGCCACAGCCGTGAACTACCGCACTGTACTGTGTCTGCTGCTAATATAGACTGGTTGATAAAGAGATAGTATACTCGTAACTAGTATGTATGTATAAAGAAAGAAAAAAAAACCACGGTTAGGTGGTATATACAATTATGGGCGGGCTGCCGAGTGCCGACACAGAGGTAGCCACAGCCGTGAACTACCGCACTGTACTGTGTCTGCTGCTAATATAGACTGGTTGATAAAGAGATAGTATACTCGTAACTAGTATGTATGTATAAAGAAAGAAAAAAAAAACACGGTTAGGTGGTATATACAATTATGGACGGGCTGCCGAGTGCCGACACAGAGGTAGCCACAGCCGTGAACTACCGCACTGTACTGTGTCTGCTGCTAATATAGACTGGTTGATAAAGAGATAGTATACTCGTAACTAGTATGTATGTATAAAGAAAGAAAAAAAAACCACGGTTAGGTGGTATATACAATTATGGACGGGCTGCCGAGTGCCGACACAGAGGTAGCCACAGCCGTGAACTACCGCACTGTACTGTGTCTGCTGCTAATATAGACTGGTTGATAAAGAGATAGTATACTCGTAACTAGTATGACTATAAAGAAAGAAAAAAAACCACGGTTAGGTGGTATATACAATTATGGACGGGCTGCCGAGTGCTGACACAGAGGTAGCCACAGCCGTGAACTACCGCACTGTGCTGTGTCTGCTGCTAATATAGACTGGTTGATAAAGAGATAGTATACTACTAATATTATATATACTGGTGGTCAGGTCACTGGTCACTAGTCACACTGGCAGTGGCACTCCTGCAGCAAAAGTGTGCACTGTTTAATTTTAATATAATATTATGTACTCCTGGCTCCTGCTATAACCTATAACTGGCACTGCAGTGCTCCCCAGTCTCCCCCACAATTATAAGCTGTGTGAGCTGAGCACAGTCAGATATATATATACATTGATGCAGCACACTGGGCTGAGCAGTGCACACAGATATGGTATGTGACTGAGTCACTGTGTGTATCGTTTTTTTCAGGCAGAGAACGGATATATTAAATAAAACAAACAACTGCACTGTCTCTGGTGGTCACTGTGGTCGTCAGTCACTAAACTCTGCACTCTCTTCTACAGTATCACAGCCTCAGGTCAATCTCTCTCTCTCTCTCTCAACCCTAATCTAAATGGAGAGGACGCCAGCCACGTCCTCTCCCTATCAATCTCAATGCACGTGTGAAAATGGCGGCGACGCGCGGCTCCTTATATAGAATCCGAGTCTCGCGATAGAATCCGAGCCTCGCGAGAATCCGACAGCGTCATGATGATGTTCGGGCGCGCTCGGGTTAACCGAGCAAGGCGGGAAGATCCGAGTCGCTCGGACCCGTGAAAAAAAACATGAAGTTCGGGCGGGTTCGGTTTCAGAGAAACCGAACCCGCTCATCTCTACCAGGAAGACAGCAGGCTGCAGAGGATGCTAGACAGCCATTAATAATACACATGCAGCAAAAAAAAAAAAAGTTTTTTTTTTTTGGTGGAGGGGGGTTTCTGGGTGCTCGGAAACCCCCCTGGGTGCGCCACTGCTCCCCCACCATAAACTGCAGAGACATGCTTCCATTTTCACAAACGGAGGCTGTCACAGTCCCCTTCCCGCCCCCCAGACCGCAGCAGACTGTCAATCACTGACAGTCACACGTCTAAAGCGTCAGGGAGCTATTTAATTGTTTTATTATTTTTGTTGCATGTAACGTTACTTTAAACAGACTGGGTTTAGGCGCATATCGTGGATAAGCCCATCTAAAGTTCTGTTTAGCCCGTTCAAATGTCACTTTTGGCCCCCCAAAATACAGACCTTTCACCGATTTCTGCTCCCCACCTCAGGAGGCTGTGAGCAGAAATCATTCGTTTGCATCCGATGGCAGACTGAAGAGCTTTGATGGGGGCAAATTTGAATAGCTCCGACGGGCACGAAAATGTTATGCCCACAAATCCAGTGCCGGAACTTAAACTACATGTGGGTAATTAAATAAACCTGGTTCGGTTAAGATCAGAGAGGCAGCCCTGCTTTACCCCTCAGACACAATGGCCACACACAACTCAGGATCCAACTCCATTTTATTATTATATGCTAAAGATGACAATAACAGAATATGTGACAATTAGATAAGCTGAAGGCTGCATAAGCCTGAGGCCATATAAGCGATCAACTTTTTGTGATTGGTTGTTAAATGACTAAGCAGTTGCTAGGCAGATCAGTTTTCCCGGTTGGTTTTTTCCTATTGGTTTAAGGGGTTGTGCATCAGGATGAAGAGGAGGGTCTTAGGTTAGTATATAGGGGGTGGCCATCTTGCTAGACTCCCTCTTGCCTTTCAGTTTATGCCCCAGGAAGGATAAGTACTATTGCTTATTTTCACTGCCTGTAAATTGTTTTTTCTTTTTTTTTTTTTTGAATTTCATTTGCCTTCTCTAGGGCATTATACAGTGCTGTGCCCCCTCTCTGCGTGTCATTGTCTACTTTTGCAGATTCTCCCCCCTCTGCCATGCCTCGTCCAAAACGTGCAGCTCCCCCCCCCCCGGCGCCTCGTGGATGCGGGGAGCGCCTTCCGCTCCCGCTCCCCGAGCGTTGCGCCACAGAGAGGACTTCCCCCTGTTTCAGACAGGCGGCGGGGACGGGCAGTTACAGCCCGCTCCCCTGCCGCACGGAGACGGGCGGCCAGCGGCCGCTCGTCACGTGGTGCCGATGCGCGCGGCTCGGCCGGGCCGCGCGTCCCGGCGCTCGCAGCGGGACGGGCCTCTCCTCTCCCTCCTGCCTCGGGCGTCTGCAGCACTTCCCCTCCGGCGGCCGGCGGCCGCTCTGCACGTGGCGCGGGTGCGCGCGGTCCGGCTGGGCCGCGCTCCCCGGCGCCTCCCGCGGGCGAAACGACTTCCCTCCCTCCTTCCATAAGTGCCTCCGGCCCTCCTCCTCCATCCCCGCGGTCGGCTCTCGGCGGCGTCCTGGGGGCACAAGCTGTGCCGGACGGCCGCGGCAGAGCTGCGGGGGGCGAGGGGGGGGTCAATATGCAGCTGGGGGATATGAGCCCAGGGCAGCGGGTAGCGGCTCCCGCTGTCCCCGGGACAATACAGGGCCCCATACTACCCCCCTCCAGCGGGGTGTTTAGCACACCGCACCTCAATTTAAATAATATTGGGCCGTTTGGGCCTAGTGTCGCCGGGGCGGGGGACGTGGCAGCGGCGGCCGCCACACCCGCCCCGGCGGCAGTCACATGGCAGGGTTTTCCCCCGGCCTCGGTGGCCTGCTCGGGCTCCTCCTGGGTGTCAGACGCCCCGACGCCATTAACGGCGCCCCCGCTCGTCGGTTTTCAAACCCCTCTCCACGCCCTTCCCGGTCCTTTTCAGTTTGGGTCCACACAGACATCCGTCTCGGCGGCTTATATGACGCCCGGCGGGGCGCTTTCGGTAGCAGCGCAGCAAGGCTTCGCGGGGAGCCAGTCCTTCCCCGGGGGTTTTGCGTGGCCTCCGGCTCCAGCATTCCCCTTAGCCGCCAGCATGCCTTCCATGGGCTTCATGACGGTGTCCGGCACACAGTTTTCCCCGCACGGGGCCAGCGCGGGCGCCGGCGTGCAGTCCACGTGGTCGGTCGGTGGCCCCCGAGTCGCGGTGCCCTTGCCGGCCTTTGCGGGCCTGCAGTCAGGGCAGGCACCGGGCGGTGGGTATCAGGTGGCACAGAGTTGGCCCCCTCTCGCGGCGCCCCCTCAGTTCCTTCCGGCGTCATACGGATGGGCGGGGGCGGGCGGCTGCCCGCCGCATACGGCGTGGCGGCCGTCTTACCCCGCGAGTTTCGGTGCAGTGAGCGGGTCAGCCTTTACGCAGTCGATCGGGTACACCTCGGCGGGGGCCCCCTCCCTGCAGCTGCCGGGCGGCCATCCGCCACGGAACGGGGGGACGGGCTCTCCGCCTCCGCATTTGCGGACAAGTGTTAATGATGTTCTGGTTCCCCCGGTGCCGGTTGTCCCCTCTTTTTCTCCCTTGCAGGTTCCGTCTAATTCAGGGGCTACGCCCGTCACGAGGCGAAGGTCACGGACAAGCGCGACTGCGAACGTGGAGGTACGGCCATCAGCGGAGGCGGGTGCAGCGGACGACGCGGTTCCGGGTCCTTCAAACTCCGGTGAGCTAAATATTCCTTTACACGTTTCAACTTGTAGTTCCTCGTCTTCTAGCAGCGTATCATCCGGCTCTCCGCGGCGCCCGCGTAAATTAGCTAGGCTCATCGCGCGGCGAATGGCCAAGGAGGCGCACAAGGTGGCCGCTCCTGCGCAGGTGGTCCCCTCCGACCCTCCCCGTTACGGCGAGATGGTACATTGCGCCAACACGGCAGTGACAAGAGGGGTTCGTAAGCGCATGCGGGAAAAAATACGTAAGGGGAAGTATGTAGACATATTCACCCTTACAGAGGAAATGCGGCAGGGTTTTGACGCGGCCAAGAAACCGGGTGGTATTGGGGAAAATGCGTTTGGCAATTTTCACCAGTGGCTGCGTGGGTTTTTGGTGTTCATGGCTTGCTACACGGAATCGCGTCCCGCGGAGTATGCCAACTTGGTGAAATATTTGTTTTTAGTACACGATATGTACTTAAAATCCAAGGGTTCCGCGTGGCGGGATTACGACGAGAAGTTTCGTCGCAATCAGGATGGCAACCCCATCCTGCCCGCGGGTTTTAAGGATGTTGAGGTGTGGTTGGAGGTCACGCAGCAGGTCAAACCCACCCCGGACGTCACGGCCAAGAAGCCCGGGGCGGCCGGGGCGGTGGCTTCTCGATTGACGGGAAAAGGCAAGTGCTTTGCCTACAACGACGGCAAATGCGGCAAAGGAACGGGCTGTCGTTTTCGCCACTCATGCAGGTTGTGCGGAGCCAGTCACCCGGCCAAGGAATGCACCGCGGCGACAGGCGGTAAGCCTGCCGCTTCCACCGAGGCCGGTGGAATTGGCAAGTAAGGCCTTCTCCCCGATTATAGTTCCCGAGTTGCAGCGCTGGCTTACCTTGTACCCCGATGAGTCGGCGGCATCGTTTCTCTTGCAGGGCTTTCAGCACGGTTTTCGTTTGCCAATCCCGGATTCGGTGTATGTGGTTGCACGCCAGAATTTGAGATCGGCTCGGGAATTCCCGCAGGAAGTCCGGCGTAAGGTTGACGGGGAGATTGGGCTGGGGCGCATGGCTGGGCCCTACGCCCTTTCCCCGTTGCCCTCCTTGTGCATTTCCCCAGTAGGGGTAGTGCCCAAGAAGGCCATAGGTAAGTTTCGTTTGATACAGCACTTGTCGCACCCGCCGGGGCTGTCGGTCAACGACGCTATCCCGGAAGCCCAATGCAGAGTTCGATATCAGTCGTTTGACGACGCGCTGCGATTAGTGCGGGATTGTGGTCCGGGGAGTCTGTTGGCAAAATTGGACGTGGAGTCGGCCTTTCGGCTACTCCCGCTACACCCAGATTCCCTGCGGTTTCTGGGTTTCAAAATAGGGGGCGAATTCTACGTCGATCGGTGTCTCCCCATGGGTTGCTCTGTTTCCTGCGCCTACTTTGAGTGCTTTAGCACGTTTTTGCACTGGTGCGTCCAGACCGCCTCCGGGCAGATGGGGGTGGCTCACTACCTGGATGACTTTCTTTTTGTAGGCCCCGGAGACAGTTCGGTCTGTGGGGACATTCTCTCGGTGGCCAGGTCGTTATTCTGCGCTTTAGGGGTACCGGTTGCGCAGGATAAGTGCGAGGGTCCTTGCACTTGTCTTAGCTATTTAGGTATCGAGATTGACACGGTAGGGGGGTGCTGTCGCTTGCCCGAGGATAAGGTGCGGAAACTATTGGGTTTGATTACAGACTGTTTAGGAAAACGCAGGGTTCGGCTTAAACAGGTGCAGTCCTTGCTTGGTTCTCTCAATTTTGCGTGTCGGATTATCCCCATGGGTAGGATTTTCTGTCGCAAACTTGAGCGGGCCACCGCGGGGACGGTTCGACAGAATCACTCCGTGTACCTTTCCCGCGAGATCAAGGATGATTTGCGGATTTGGGTCTCGTTCCTGGTGTCCTTCAACAGGGAAGTGTTGTGGCCCGCTCCTTGTTGTTCCAGTAAGCAGCTGCAGTTGTTCACGGATGCTTCAGGCAGTCGAGGTTTCGGCGCGTTCTTCGCTGGCTCATGGTGCGCTGCGGCCTGGCCGGCATCTTGGGTAACGCGTGGGTTTACCAAGAACCTGCTTCTGCTGGAATTGTTCCCGATCTTAGTGGCGCTTGAGTTATGGGCCGGACGGTTCGCAAATAGGGACATTTTGTTTCTTTGCGACAACTTAGGGGTAGTGCATGCGATTAATAACCAGCGTTCCTCATCTCCGCAGGCGCTGCGATTGCTAAGGCATTTAGTGTTGGTTTGTTTGCAGCGCAATATTAATTTTAGGGCTCGCCACGTACCTGGAGTTGACAATGGAATTGCGGATGCATTGTCCCGGTTCCAGTTTGACAAATTCAGGACGTTGGTTCCGGGAGCGGAGGCAGAGGGGTTACAGTGCCCACCTTCTGTCTGGCAGATGGTCGAAGCGGTTTAACGGCGTTGGCCAGGTGTGCACTGGCTCCCTCTACGCTACGAGCGTATGATGCTGCATGGCGGGATTGGTCAGCCTTTCAGAGTAGGTACGGGGTAGCAGGTGAGTCCTCGGCCGACGCCCTGTTGACCTTTGTTTGGGAGCATTACCAAAACGGTAGGTCAAAAGCGGCCATGGCTACTGCCCTTGCGGGCATCGCCTTTCACTCGCGACTCCACGGGACAACGGACCCCACGGGGTCGTTTGTCCTTTCCAGAGCGCTGAAAGGTTGGGCTAGGTTGCACCCGGCGCCTGCGGATTCACGTAGGCCTATAACGTTGCAGCTGCTAGCGGAATTGCTGCGTGTGCTACCTCGGATTGCGTCCTCGGAATTTGAGGTGGCATTGTTTAGTAGCGCGTATGCCCTGGCCTTTTTCGGGGCTTTTCGGGTGAGCGAGCTAGTGGCGAGCAGCAAGGCGTCCCGGGAATCGGGTCTGCTCTACGAGAATGTGCGCTTGCAGGAGGGCCTGTTGCTCTGTAGGATTGTGCGGTCCAAGACAGATCAAACAGGTCGGGGTCGCTGGTTGTCCTTGGAGGCTCAGGGAGGTATGGGCGTTTGCCCGCTGCGGTTGACGCAAGAGTATGTGCGGTTAAGACCTCCGGGGGGCAACCAGTTGCTGGTGCACGCGCAGTTGGACCCTCTGACAAAGTTTCAGTTCTCATCGGTGTTCAAGAAATGTTTGACGGCGTTGGGCTTGCAGGAGGCGGACTTCGGTACTCATTCCTTTCGGATTGGGGCGGCTACCCATGCGGCGGCCGCTGGTTCATCACCAGCGGCTATTCGGGAGTTGGGTCGCTGGAAGTCGGCCTCCTATAAGTCCTATGTCCGTATAGATAAGTTATAAGTGCGCCTGTTGCGCTAACCCAAAAACGTGTTTACTCATCGGTTTTTGAACGCTTACCGTTCAGGAATCGAGGGTGTGAAGCGAATTTTTAAAATTTTTCCTCCGAGGGGGCCTAATTTCAATTGGCTGTTCTATCAAGGTCCACGGGAGGTTTTTTGAGTTTTCTCCTTCACTTGGGTTTTATTGGTTACGTTGTGTTTAAGTTACAGATTATGTGCATAATCTGACATTAGGATATTTTCTTTTACAGCTGTCAGCAATTTTGGAGACCACATATGGATGGTTGGTCATTCATATGTTTTTTGGGCGGAGAAACATCCCATGGCATCTAGGGCGACTGAGATTTTTGGGTCCCGGCAATTTAGATGGTTAGGTGTTAGGGGCATGTTATGGGGTGATTTGTTGCGCGTCCTTTTTTCTAGGGAGCGCCGCTGGGGTCGCCCCAGTTGTATTATCATTCATCTGGGTGGTAATGATCTGGGCCGAGTTAAAGGCATAGACTTGATTTTGTCTATAAAGGCGGATGTGGTGGCGATACGTTGTCACTGGCCTGGGGTATGCTTTGTCTGGTCGGAAATGGTGCCCCGTTTCCATTGGCGTGGTGCGGTGCGTTTCTCGGCGCTGGAGAAAGCACGCAAAAAGGTGAACTCGACGGTGTCTCTGTTTGTCAAGGCCATAGGCGGAGTGGCAATTAAGCATCCTCTGCTGGTGCTGCGGAACAGGCAGTTCTATAGAGACGATGGGGTTCACCTTTCTCCGGAAGGAGTGCAGTTTTTTCTGGAAGATATTTTCGGTCTTTTTCGTTAGAGCTAGTTAGTTTCTGGTTGGTTAAGGTTCTGTTTGCGGATGGCGGTGGCGGTTTGGAAAACCTGGGTGGCGGGAAATCGCTGCCAACCAGCTGTCACACAGGCATAAGTGGTCATTGTGGGGCTCCCTCTTTAAATGGACGGCAGGTGTGTCCTTTTCTTGCGGTTGGACATTTAGACGTTCCCCTGCGGGAACCGAACGTTTGCCAGAGAAAGAGGGGTAAGGCCAGCACAATGCGGGTTATGCGGGAAGGAGGCGGGGTATGTGTACTCCCCTCCTTGGTTTGGTGGTTTGTCATCTAGGTGACGGGTGCTGGTGTTTGGCAGCGGTTTTCTGTTTGCCATCCTCCAAACTAAAGTTAATATATATTCAATTCAATTCTAATTCGGCCTCAATTATTAGTTTAAAGAGTTGGTCAGCGATTAATAAACATCGTCTGACCTTTAACTCCAGCTACTGTGTCCGTGTCTTTATTTCAGTGTGTGGTGTGGTTTTATTTAGTGATAAGCTATCTTAAGTAAAAGGTTTATGTAATCACAATAAAGTTATGAGCGGCTTAGATAAGCTGAAGGCTGCATAAGCCTGAGGCCATATAAGCGATCAACTTTTTGTGATTGGTTGTTAAATGACTAAGCAGTTGCTAGGCAGATCAGTTTTCCCGGTTGGTTTTTTCCTATTGGTTTAAGGGGTTGTGCATCAGGATGAAGAGGAGGGTCTTAGGTTAGTATATAGGGGGTGGCCATATTGCTAGACCCCCTCTTGCCTTTCAGTTTTTGCCCGCCCGCCCTCCCAGAATGCGTCTACGTTTTTTGTTCTTGCTGTGGGCTATTGAAAGCCAAATTGGCGGGAAATCGCTGCCAACCAGCTGTCACACAGGCATAAGTGGTCATTGTGGGGCTCCCTCTTTAAATGGACGGCAGGATTAGAGATGAGCGCCTGAAATTTTTCGGGTTTTGTGTTTTGGTTTTGGGTTCGGTTCCGCGGCCGTGTTTTGGGTTCGAACGCGTTTTGGCAAAACCTCACCGAATTTTTTTTGTCGGATTCGGGTGTGTTTTGGATTCGGGTGTTTTTTTCAAAAAACACTAAAAAACAGCTTAAATCATAGAATTTGGGGGTCATTTTGATCCCAAAGTATTATTAACCTCAAAAACCATAATTTACACTCATTTTCAGTCTATTCTGAATACCTCACACCTCACAATATTATTTTTAGTCCTAAAATTTGCACCGAGGTCGCTGTGTGAGTAAGATAAGCGACCCTAGTGGCCGACACAAACACCGGGCCCATCTAGGAGTGGCACTGCAGTGTCACGCAGGATGTCCCTTCCAAAAAACCCTCCCCAAACAGCACATGACGCAAAGAAAAAAAGAGGCGCAATGAGGTAGCTGTGTGAGTAAGATTAGCGACCCTAGTGGCCGACACAAACACCGGGCCCATCTAGGAGTGGCACTGCAGTGTCACGCAGGATGGCCCTTCCAAAAAACCCTCCCCAAACAGCACATGACGCAAAGAAAAAAAGAGGCGCAATGAGGTAGCTGTGTGAGTAAGATTAGCGACCCTAGTGGCCGACACAAACACCGGGCCCATCTAGGAGTGGCACTGCAGTGTACATACAATTATGGACGGGCTGCCGAGTGCCGACACAGAGGTAGCCACAGCCGTGAACTACCGCACTGTACTGTGTCTGCTGCTAATATATAGACTGGTTGATAAAGAGATAGTATACTCGTAACTAGTATGTATGTATAAAGAAAGAAAAAAAAACCACGGTTAGGTGGTATATACAATTATGGACGGGCTGCCGAGTGCCGACACAGAGGTAGCCACAGCCGTGAACTACCGCACTGTACTGTGTCTGCTGCTAATATAGACTGGTTGATAAAGAGATAGTATACTCGTAACTAGTATGTATGTATAAAGAAAGAAAAAAAAACCACGGTTAGGTGGTATATACAATTATGGACGGGCTGCCGAGTGCCGACACAGAGGTAGCCACAGCCGTGAACTACCGCACTGTACTGTGTCTGCTGCTAATATATAGACTGGTTGATAAAGAGAGAGTATACTCGTAACTAGTATGTATGTATAAAGAAAGAAAAAAAAACCACGGTTAGGTCACTGGTATATACAATTATGGACGGGCTGCGGAGTGCCGACACAGAGGTAGCCACAGCCGTGAACTACCGCACTGTACTGTGTCTGCTGCTAATATATAGACTGGTTGATAAAGAGATAGTATACTCGTAACTAGTATGTATGTATAAAGAAAGAAAAAAAAACCACGGTTAGGTCACTGGTATATACAATTATGGACGGGCTGCCGAGTGCCGACACAGAGGTAGCCACAGCCGTGAACTACCGCACTGTACTGTGTCTGCTGCTAATATATAGACTGGTTGATAAAGAGATAGTATACTCGTAACTAGTATGTATGTATAAAGAAAGAAAAAAAAACCACGGTTAGGTCACTGGTATATACAATTATGGACGGGCTGCCGAGTGCCGACACAGAGGTAGCCACAGCCGTGAACTACCGCACTGTACTGTGTCTGCTGCTAATATATAGACTGGTTGATAAAGAGATAGTATACTCGTAACTAGTATGTATGTATAAAGAAAGAAAAAAAAACCACGGTTAGGTCACTGGTATATACAATTATGGACGGGCTGCGGAGTGCCGACACAGAGGTAGCCACAGCCGTGAACTACCGCACTGTACTGTGTCTGCTGCTAATATATAGACTGGTTGATAAAGAGATAGTATACTCGTAACTAGTATGTATGTATAAAGAAAGAAAAAAAAACCACGGTTAGGTCACTGGTATATACAATTATGGACGGGCTGCCGAGTGCCGACACAGAGGTAGCCACAGCCGTGAACTACCGCACTGTACTGTGTCTGCTGCTAATATATAGACTGGTTGATAAAGAGATAGTATACTCGTAACTAGTATGTATGTATAAAGAAAGAAAAAAAAACCACGGTTAGGTCACTGGTATATACAATTATGGACGGGCTGCCGAGTGCCGACACAGAGGTAGCCACAGCCGTGAACTACCGCACTGTACTGTGTCTGCTGCTAATATATAGACTGGTTGATAAAGAGATAGTATACTCGTAACTAGTATGTATGTATAAAGAAAGAAAAAAAAACCACGGTTAGGTCACTGGTATATACAATTATGGACGGGCTGCGGAGTGCCGACACAGAGGTAGCCACAGCCGTGAACTACCGCACTGTACTGTGTCTGCTGCTAATATATAGACTGGTTGATAAAGAGATAGTATACTCGTAACTAGTATGTATGTATAAAGAAAGAAAAAAAAAACCACGGTTAGGTGGTATATACAATTATGGACGGGCTGCCGAGTGCCGACACAGAGGTAGCCACAGCCGTGAACTACCGCACTGTACTGTGTCTGCTGCTAATATATAGACTGGTTGATAAAGAGATAGTATACTCGTAACTAGTATGTATGTATAAAGAAAGAAAAAAAAACCACGGTTAGGTCACTGGTATATACAATTATGGACGGGCTGCCGAGTGCCGACACAGAGGTAGCCACAGCCGTGAACTACCGCACTGTACACTGGTTGATAAAGAGATAGTAGTATACTCGTAACAACTAGTATGACGACGGTATAAAGAATGAAAAAAAAACCCACGGTTAGGTGGTATATAATACAATTATGGTTGGACGGACTGCCTGCCGAGTGCCGACACAGAGGTAGCCACAGCCGTGAACTACCGCACTGTACACTGGTTGATAAAGAGATAGTAGTATACTCGTAACAACTAGTATGACGACGGTATAAAGAATGAAAAAAAAACCACGGTTAGGTGGTATATAATACAATTATGGTTGGACGGACTGCCTGCCGAGTGCCGACACAGAGGTAGCCACAGCCGTGAACTACCGCACTGTACACTGGTTGATAAAGAGATAGTAGTATACTCGTAACAACTAGTATGACGACGGTATAAAGAACGAAAAAAAAAACCACGGTTAGGTGGTATATATTATAATACAATTATGGATGGACGGACTGCCTGCCGAGTTCCGACACAGAGGTAGCCACAGCCGTGAACTACCGCACTGTACACTGGTTGATAAAGAGATAGTAGTATACTCGTAACAACTAGTATGACGACGGTATAAAGAACGAAAAAAAAACCACGGTTAGGTGGTATATATTATAATACAATTATGGATGGACGGACTGCCTGCCGAGTTCCGACACAGAGGTAGCCACAGCCGTGAACTACCGCACTGTACACTGGTTGATAAAGAGATAGTAGTATACTCGTAACAACTAGTATGACTATGACGACGGTATAAAGAAAGAAAAAAAAAACCACGGTTAGGTGGTATATAATACAATTATGGATGGACGGACTGCCTGCCGAGTGCCGACACAGAGGTAGCCACAGCCGTGAACTACCGCACTGTACTGTGTCTGCTGCTAATATAGACTGGTTGATAAAGAGATAGTATACAATACTACTAATATACTGGTGGTCAGGCACTGGTCACCACTAGTCACACTGGCAGTGGCACTCCTGCAGCAAAAGTGTGCACTGTTTAATTTTAATATAATATTATTTATCATGTACTCCTGGCTCCTGCTATAACAACCTGCAGTGCTCCCCAGTCTCCCCCACAATTATAAGCTTTATATACAATACATTGATGTGCAGCACACTGGGCTGAGCAGTGCACACAGACTGAGTCACTGTGTGACTGTGTATCGTTTTTTTCAGGCAGAGAACGGATATATTAAATAAAACAAACAACTGCACTGTCTCTGGTGGTCACTGGTCACTGTGGTCGTCAGTCACTAAACTCTGTCTGCACTCTGCACTCTCTTCTAATCTACAGTATCACAGCAATCTCTCTCTCTCTCTTCTAAATCTAATCTAAATGGAGAGGACGCCAGCCACGTCCTCTCCCTATCAATCTCAATGCACGTGTGAAAATGGCGGCGACGCGCGGCTCCTTATATAGAATCCGAGTCTCGCGATAGAATCCGAGCCTCGCGAGAATCCGACAGCGTCATGATGACGTTCGGGCGCGCTCGGGTTAACCGAGCAAGGCGGGAAGATCCGAGTCGCTCGGACCCGTGAAAAAAAAAGTGAAGTTCGTGCGGGTTCGGATTCAAAGAAACCGAACCCGCTCATCTCTACGGCAAGTGTGTCCTTTTCTTGCGGTTGGACATTTAGACGTTCCCCTGCGGGAACCGAACGTTTGACAGAGAAAGAGGGGTAAGGCCAGCACAATGCGGGTTATGCGGGAAGGAGGCGGGGTATGTGTACTCCCCTCCTTGGTTTGGTGGTTTGTCATCTAGGTGACGGGTGCTGGTGTTTGGCAGCGGTTTTCTGTTTGCCATCCTCCAAACTAAAGTTAATATATATTCAATTCAATTCTAATTCGGCCTCAATTATTAGTTTAAAGAGTTGGTCAGCGATTAATAAACATCGTCTGACCTTTAACTCCAGCTACTGTGTCCGTGTCTTTATTTCAGTGTGTGGTGTGGTTTTATTTAGTGATAAGCTAGCTTAAGTAAAAGGTTTATGTAATCACAATAAAGTTATGAGCGGCTTATGTTAAGAACTCTTTGTTTACATACACAACAGGAAAGAAAACTTGGGTATAAGCTGGCGTTGTCTTTAAATGGCACAGTCTCGTATAACCAGCAATAACAATAGGCAGGTGAGGGTGAGTCAGTGGCGCACGCAGGGGGGGGGAGGAGGGGGGGGGGTTCCGAGTACCTGGAAACCCCCCTGGTGAGCAAAACTTTTTATTTTTGAGACGGAGACACTGCTGTCTCCGTCTCCGCGACCGCAATCGCGACCACGGCACTGCACCTGCAGCAGACAGCTACGTACAGTAGCTCTCTGCAGAGAGAATGTCCGGGGGGGAGCTGCTGGCTGCACATGCTCAGCCATAGCAGCTCCCTCCGTCCTCACAGTGACTGCCACTAGTGTGCTCCTGCCTCCCAGACCCTGGTGCCTGGTGGTATGTATAACATATACAGTATGTATACTGTATATGAAGTTTGCGTGTTTGTATGTATGTATTTATGTAAGTATGTGTGTTTGTTTGTGTGATTATGTAGGTCTGCATGTTTGTGTGTGTACTGTATGTATGTATGTATGTATGAATTTGTGTGCTATATATATATTTGTATATATAATATATATGATTATGTGGGTTCACTACGATATGCCGGCGGTCGGGCTCCCGGCGACCAGCATACCGGCGCCGGGAGCCCGACCGCCGGCTTACCGACAGTGTGGCGAGCGCAAATGAGCCCCTTGCGGGCTCGCTGCGCTCGCCACGCCACGCTACGGGCACGGTGGCGCGCTGCGCGCGCCACACTATTTTATTCTCCCTCCAGGGGGGTCGTGGACCCCCACGAGGGAGAATAAGTGTCGGTATGCCAGCTGTCGGGATCCCGGCGCCGGTATACTGTGCGCCGGGATCCCAAGAGCCGGCATACTGAAGACCACCTGATTATATATATATGCAATTATCTATCTATCTACCTATCTATCTATGTATACTGTATATACAGTATATATATATATATATATACATACAGTATACGTATATACGTACATACACACACAGAAACGGGTGGCACTTCATATGCTGGCTGTCGGGATCCCGGCGCTAAGCATACCGACAACTATTTTCCCTCTTGGGGTGTCCACGACACCCCTGGAGGGAGAATAAATAGCGTGGTGCACGTAGCGCGCCACCGTGCCCACAGAGTGGTGAGCGCAGCGAGCCCACAAGGGGCTCTTTTGCCCTCGCCCTGCAGCCGGGATCCTGAGTACTGGTAAGCCGTAGTAGACTCCACAAACCCCTCCCCCCCCTGACTAAATCTTGCGTTTGCCCCTGAGGTGAGTTGCGGGAACAGATAAGCTAGCTGGCGTTGTCTTTAAATAGCACAGTTATATAGGCTTAACAGGCACTGCTGGGCGGAGCTTGCATAAAACGGTCACTAATAAATCCGTTTTTTTGTAGTAATAATCACACAGGTGTATAAGCCTTAACAGACACTACTGGGTGGAGTTTGCATAAGGCAGTCAATAATGAGCCAACAGTAACAGAATAGTGGCTACCAGACACATTGGCCCTCATTCCGAGTTGTTCGCTCGGTAATTTTCTTCGCATCGCAGCGATTTTCCGCTAATTGCGCATGCGCAATGTTCGCACTGCGACTGCACCAAGTAAATTTGCTATGCAGTTTGGAATTTTACTCACGGCATTACGAGGTTTTTTCTTCGTTCTGGTGATCGGAGTGTGATTGACAGGAAGTGGGTGTTTCTGGGCGGAAACTGGCCGTTTTATGGGTGTGTGTGAAAAAACGCTACCGTTTCTGGGAAAAACGCGGGAGTGGCTGGAGAAACGGGGGAGTGTCTGGGCGAACGCTGGGAGTGTTTGTGACGTCAAACCAGGAACGAAACTGACTGAACGGATCGCAGTTGCCGAGTAAGTGTGGAGCTACTCAGAAACTGCTAAGAAGTGTCTATTCGCAATTCTGCTAATCTTTCGTTCGCAATTTTACTATGCTAAGATTCACTCCCAGTAGGCGGCGGCTTAGCGTGTGCAAAGCTGCTAAAAGCAGCTTGCAAGCGAACAACTCGGAATGAGGGCCATTAACAGGAACAACTTACTACTGACAATCACTTAGATTAACCATTAGCAAAATCAGCTGACACTGAATATCTCTCAGTAACTATTAGATTAAAACAGCTCACACTATAAGCCCAATGTCAATATCACAATACAGCAGCAATAATCGCTAAGGGGAATATGCGCCCCTACACCTTTTTGGACAATGGGGCACCAATAACTGAGGGCAGCCTACGCTCTAAATTAACTAGATGTTGCCCCAATTGCAGAGTGGAGCAGCAGAAGGGGTTAAACCGAGGACACTGAGAAATTGAGGGTAGCCTACCCTCTATGTTACTTAACAAGAGCCGGGTGCCGCTAATAAGGGGACCCTACCCCCTTGTAAAAAATAGGATGCGGGGGCACTGGGTAATTAAGGGGAGACCACCCCCTTTACTGTTACTTATAAGCAGAGTTGTTGCAGTGGAAGGGTTAATTATAGGGGCAGAGTGTGGCAGCGGAAGGGTTTTACGGTTCTCAACACACGATGCAGCGCTTCTGCCACCTACGATCCTCCGCGTCTTCAGCGCTCTGGTGCAACACTCGGGCTCCTTGACGCTCCCTCCAGCCAGTCACCGTCCGGGGTCTTCACTCCTTGCCGTAGGCTCCAGTCCGCGCCACTGTCACAGTGGTCCTCCTCTCTGCGCCGTCTTCTCTTGTGTGAAGCCAGGGGTCCTTGCTGGGGTCTTCTCATCTGGGGTCGTCCTCCGCGTTGGCGGATCCCTGGTTCCTGGTTGTCCACTGCGGCGGCCGAGCTGATGGTGAGTTCCGCGTCACCCTTCTCTTTCAGGCGGCCTCTTCTTTCCGCGGCTCCCGTCTTTACGCGCTTCTCCAGCAGGGACTTCGCGGACACTCCGCGGGCAGGCACAGCTTTTGGCAGCTTACTCCGAGTCTTCGGTCACCGCCGACGGTCCCAGCGCGCAGCTTGATCTTCCCTCCAGCAAGGCAGCAGCGAACTTCCACGGCCACTTCAGTCCTGGATCCCTCTTCTGGTAAGGCAATCTCCGTCCCTTCCAGGAATGTTGTCCGCACCCTGTTCTGCAGCTCGTGTCCCGCTGGTTCCATGAAGCCTGAATCCTCTGCCCTGTTAGGTGCCTCACAGCACAGTCCGGGCACTACGTGGCTGTGCTCCTCCAGAAGGTTTTCCCATCCTCCAGGGAGGTAGGGAAGCTGGATTCATCAGTGCTGCGGTCCTCCCAATATACAGTATGTCCAGCTCCTTCTGGACCACCCCCATACTGCACGGTCACTGGCTCCCAGGGCCCCAACAACAACCCGCCCCTTGTCTGCACTGCGACCCAGGGATCCAATAGCTAGGGGCCAATTTTCCCGGGCTAGGGCTGTTGCTAGCCAGAGGGGGACACACTCAGAGAACGGAGGACATTTTATATGGCTGTAGTGACATAAAATTCTGAATAGCAGGCTGAATGAAGCAGCTGTGATAAGTGGAGGTATCCATGGTAACAGTGGGCCTATGAGTTGACTGAGGAATCTGGTGATGGGAGGGGCTTAGCCCTTATAAGGAGAGGGCTGAATAGGTTCTCCCTCTTTTCCTCAGAGAAATTTGACCCACCCACCCGCCCTGGATGAGTTTATTATTGGTGTCGGCTTGGCGGGTTGGGACGGCCTGAAATTGTGGCTGTAATTTTAAGAGTTTTATAGGTGCTCAGGAGATGTGAAGGTGGTGGAGTTTGATACATTACGGGGCCGGAGTTCCATCGGACCAGGTGGGCTTCGGTCTCCGGTGGAGTTGGTACACACCTGAGCACCTTTTGGTTGGGAGTTGGGGAATACCTTGAGTGGAGAGTTGGCCACGGTATTCCCGATAAAGAGCAAGTAACACAAGGGGTGGCAGATGGCCCATTATGGACCCTTGTGATGTGTGGGGGGCTGGGCTGAAATTGGACCCTTTAAAGCCTCCCCTTGTGATGTGTGGGGGCTGGGCTGAAATTGGGCCCTTTAAAGCCTCCCCTTGTGATGTGATGGGGGCTGGGCTGAAATTGGGCCCTTTAAAGCCTCCCCTTGTGATGTGATGGGGGCTGGGCTGAAATTGGGCCCTTAAAGCCCCCTTGTTATGCGATGGAGGCCGGGCTGAAGTTGGGCCCTTGCCTCCTCTTGTGTTTTGGTCAGCCACAGTTAAAAGGTTTAAAAGGTTAGAATAAAAATAGGGACTTTATTTAAATAGGCCGTCCCTCCTTGCCACCATACCATTTGTTTAATAAATGCTGACAATTCTATTGGCAAACATTATTCTGGTGTCAGTGTCAGTTATTTCTTTTATGGATGTTGGTGCATGCGCATGAATGAAGAACAGTCTATGATAGACATTTTACTAGGCAGTGGCGCCAAAATCCCTGTCAAGAGCTGACAGGGTCAAACCAAGTTCAGCCCTGTCATTGCTATAGGGCTGTATACTGACCAAGGGGGACAATTACTTTATATAAAACAAATGGGGTTTCTTTTAAAAGAATCAATGGGGGTATTACAAATAACTAACAGCAGAGCTAAAAACAATAGTTGAATTCCCCCCAGAGAGAGAGAGAGAGAGAACAGTTTATGTTGAGGTTGTATGCTACACACCTAAATGGCCTTCGTGTGATGCATGGTCCTAGTGGTGCAAGTCCTAGGATGGGATGATGGCTACTTGCGTTTTTGTTTTAAATTTTTCTTTTCATCAAGAGGATTGCTGGTTTGTTTGGATCTTGTGCCGAGAGACTTGTTTGTTTGAATCTTATTTTTTCTACCCAATGGCCAATTAAGCATGAAATACGATGTCATCAACTTACCATAAAGTAACTTGAGTAAATACGTCTTTGATAGGAATTATTTTTCTGCAGATAGACACATCATACATGGACTGTGCTTATAATAAGTAATTACGGGGGTAATTAAGACCTTGACGCAGCCGCGCATTCGCACACAGCGGCTGCATCCAAGTGGTCTGCACATGGTCTGCACATGCGCATCGGCCTTTGTGCACCCTACACATTGGCGCCACATACAGGAAGGATGCGGCCGCAGTGTGATTGACGGCAGCGGCCATCGGGAAGCGGGGGGAGGGCGTCATTGTGGTGTTGGGGGGGAGGGCAGGGCATTCCAAATGGGGGCGGGGTGGGACAGTTGGGATCCGGTCTGAAGATCGACACTGTCTAGGTCGACAATGTTTAGGTCGACTACTATGGGTCGACAGTCACTAGGTTGACAGGGTCTGAAGGTCGACACTGAAGGATCCGGTCTAAAGATCGACACTGTCTAGGTCGACAATGTTTAGGTCGACTACTATAGGTCGACAGTCACTAGGTCGACAGGGTCTGAAGGCCGACAGGGTTTCTAGGTCGTCATGTGCTAGGTCAAAAGGTCGACATGAGTTTTTCACATTTTTTTTCTTTTTTTTTACTTTTTCATACTCAACGATCCATGTGGACTACGATTGGAATGGTAACCTGTGCCGAGCGCAGCGGTAGCAGAGCGGGGCACCTTGCCTGAAGCATGACGAGCGAAGCGAGCCATGCGAGGGGAAACGGTGCACTAATTTGGGTTTCCAGTCACTCTACGAAGGAAACGTAAAAAAAACCCCCAAAAAATACCTCACGTCGACCTTTTGACCTGTCGACCTAGCACATGTCAACCTAGAAACCCTGTCGACCTTCCAACCCTGTCGACCTAGTGACTGTCGACCTATAGTGGTCGACCTAAACATTGTCGACCTAGACACTGTCGATCTAATGATCCACACTGGACAGTTTTCAGGGCAGCTGCGTGACATCACATGCAGCTGCTCTGAAAAAAAATGGCGGCGCTGCTAGAGGTCAACCATCTGTGAATACGGTCCTATGGCCCTCATTCCGAGTTGTTCGCTCGCTAGCTGCTTTTAGCAGCATTGCACACGCTAAGCCGCCGCCCTCTGGGAGTGTATCTTAGCTTAGCAGAATTGCGAGCGAAAGATTTGCAAAATTGCGAATAGAAATTTCTTAGCAGTTTCTGAGTAGCTCGAGACTTACTCCTACACTGCGATCAGTTCAGTCAGTTTCGTTCCTGGTTTGACGTCACAAACACACCCAGCGTTCGCCCAGACACTCCCCTGTTTCTTCAGACACTCCCGCGTTTTTCCCAGAAACGCCAGCGTTTTTCCGCACACTCCCATAAAACGGCCAGTTTCCGCCCAGAAACACCCACTTCCTGTCAATCACACTCCGATCACCAGAACGATGAAAAATCTTCGTTGAGCCGTGAGTAAAATACCAAACTTTTGTGCTAATTTACTTGGCGCAGGCGCACTGCGAACATTGCGCATGCGCAGTTTGCGACCAATCGGTCCGTTGCGAAAAAATCTATCGAGCGAACAACTCGGAATGACCCCCTATGTACAATACTTCCCCTGTAACTTTCTAGCATCACATTGACAGTACAGTACCTCTGCACCTGGTGACTTGGAATTCGTTCTATGGCCCTCATTCCGAGTTGTTCGCTCGCAAGCTGCTTTTAGCAGCTTTGCACACGCTATGCCGCCGCCTACTGGGAGTGAATCTTAGCATAGTAAAATTGCGAACGAAAGATTAGCAGAATTGCGAATAGACACTTCTTAGCAGTTTCTGAGTAGCTCCACACTTACTCGGCAACTGCGATCAGTTCAGTCAGTTTCGTTCCTGGTTTGACGTCACAAACACACCCAGCGTTCGCCCAGACACTCCCCCGTTTCTTCAGACACTCCCGCGTTTTGCCCAGACACGGTAGCGTTTTTTCACACACACCCATAAAACGTCCAGTTTCCGCCCAGAAACACCCACTTCCTGTCAATCACATTACGATCACCAGAACGTAGATAAAACCTCGTAATGCCGTGAGTAAAATTCCTAACTGCATAGCAAATTTACTTGGCGCAGTCGCAGTGCGAACATTGCACATGCGCAATTAGCGGAAAATCGCTGCGATGCGAAGAAAATTACCAAGCGAACAACTCGGAATGACCACCCATATACCATGTCGGTGAGAAATCAGTACGGAGTCTACATCCTATTTCCCGAAGCAAGAAGTGTGTGCGTTACATTCCAGAATGGTTATTGTGTTGTTCACTTTGCATTAAGCTGATGTTATGTCTTTGTATATTAGTCATGCAATAAATCGCTTTTTAATCAGCTATTTCCATTGAAAACAACTCAGCAGGGCTGACTTCATTGCATCTCAATTTGTGCTCTACAAATAACCTGTTTATTCAACTCTTTTGAGGCCAGAATAATTATAGGTATAATGAAAAATCTGTGAGTGAAAATGAGGGAAAACAGTTTGTATTTGTACATAAGATGGCAGATATTACAGATAGTGTGTATACATGTGTGGTGTATATATTACAGATAGTGTGTATACATGTGTGGTGTATATATTAGTATTACAGATACTGTGTATACATGTATGGGGTATATATATTACAGATACTGTGTATACATGTGTGGTGTATATATAACAGATAGGGTGTGTATACATGTGTGGGGTATATTTACAGATAGTGTGTATACATGTGTGGGGTATATATTACAGATAGTGTGTATACATGTGTGGGGTATATATTACAGATAGTGTGTATACATGTGTGGGGTATATATTACAGATAATAAGAATTTACTTACCGATAATTCTATTTCTCGTAGTCCGTAGTGGATGCTGGGGACTCCGTCAGGACCATGGGGAATAGCGGGCTCCGCAGGAGACAGGGCACATCTAAAAAAGCTTTTAGGTCACATGGTGCGTACTGGCTCCTCCCCCTATGACCCTCCTCCAAGCCTTAGTTAGGTACTGTGCCCGGACGAGCGTACACAATAAGGAAGGATCTTGAATCCCGGGTAAGACTCATACCAGCCACACCAATCACACCGTACAACTTGTGATCTGAACCCAGTTAACAGTATGATAACAAAACGAAGTAGCCTCTGAAAAGATGGCTCACAACAAGAATAACCCGATTTTTGTAACAATAACTATGTACAAGCATTGCAGACAATCCGCACTTGGGATGGGCGCCCAGCATCCACTACGGACTACGAGAAATAGAATTATCGGTAAGTAAATTCTTATTTTCTCTAACGTCCTAGTGGATGCTGGGGACTCCGTCAGGACCATGGGGATTATACCAAAGCTCCCAAACGGGCGGGAGAGTGCGGATGACTCTGCAGCACCGAATGAGAGAACTCCAGGTCCTCTTTAGCCAGAGTATCAAATTTGTAGAAATTTACAAACGTGTTCCTCCCTGACCACGTAGCTGCTCGGCCAAGTTGTAAAGCCGAGACCCCTCGGGCAGCCGCCCAAGATGAGCCCACATTCCTTGTGGAGTGGGCATTTACAGATTTTGACTGTGGCAGGCCTGCCACAGAATGTGCAAGCTGAATTGTACTACAAATCCAACGAGCAATCGTCTGCTTAGAAGCAGGAGCACCCATCTTGTTGGATGCATACAATATAAACAGCAAGTCAGACTTTGTGACTCCAGCCGTCCTAAACTATATATATATATATATATATATTTTTAGGGTCCTGACAACGTCTAGTAACTTGGAGTCCTCCAAGTCCCTAGTCGCCGCAGGCACCATAATAGGTTGTTTCAGGTGAAACGCTGACACCCCCTTAGGAAGAAAACTGGAGACGAGTCCCAGTTCTGCCCTGTCCGAATGGAAAATTAAATATGGGCTTTTGTAAGACAAAGCCACCCATTCTGACAATCGCCTGGCCGAGGCCAGGACCAACAGCATGGTCACTGTCCATGTGAGATATTGGTCAACAGCATGTTCACTGTCCATGTGAGATATTTCAAATCCACAGATTTGAGTGGTTCAAACCAATATGATTTTAAGGAATCTCAACACTATGTTGAGATCCCACGGTGCCACTAGAGGCACAAAAAAGGGGTGTATATGCAATACTCCCTTGACAATCTGGACCTCAGGAACTGAAGTCAATTCTTTCCGGAAGAAATTCTACAGGGCCGAAATTTAAAACTTTAAAGAAACCCAATTTTAGGCTCAAACACTCCTGTTTTCAGGAAGTGTAGAAATCGACCTAGTTGAATTTTCTTCGTGGGGCCTTCCTGGCCTCACCCACGCAACATATTTTCACCACATGTGGTGATGACGTTGTGCGGTCACCTCCTTCCTGGCTTTTACCAGGGTAGGTATGACCTCTTATGGAATGCCTTTTTCCTTCAGGATCCGGCATTCAACCGCCATGCCGTCAAACGCAGCCGCGGTAAGTCTTGGAATAGACATGGTACCTGCTGAAGCAAGTCCCTTCTTAGCTCTCCAGGCCCTTAGTCCTCTGTGAGCATCTCTTGAAGTTCCGGGTACCAAGTCCCTCTTGGCCAATCCGGAGTCACGAGTATAGTTCATACTCCTCTATGTCTTATAATTCTCAATACCTTGGTTATGAGAAGCAGAGGAGGGAACACATACACCGACTGTTACACCCACGGTGTTACCAGGACATCCACAGCTATCGCCTGAAGGTCTCATGACCTGGCGCAATACCTGTCCCGTTTTTTGTTCGGGCGGGACGCCATCATTTCCACCTTTGGTCTTTGCCAATGGTTCACAATCATGCGGAAAAACTTCCCTATGAAGTTCCCACTCTCCCGGGTGGAGGTCATGCCTGCTGAGGAAGTTTGCTTCCCAGTCGTCCACTCCCGGAGAGAACACTGCTGACAGTGCTATCACATGATTTTCCGCCTAGCGAAAAATCCTTGCAGTTTTTTCACTGCCTCCAGCTTCTTGTGCCGCCCTTTCTGTTTACGTGGGCGACTGCCGTGATGTTATCCCACTGGATCAATACCGGCTGACCTTGAAGCAGAGGTCTTGCTAAGTTTAGAGCATTATAATTTTGCTCCTAGCTCCATCTATGTGGAGAGAATTCTCCAGACTTGATCACACTGTCCTGGAAATTTTTTCCCTGTGTGACTGCTCCCCAGCCTCTCAGGCTGGCCTCCGTGGTCACCAGCATCCCATCCTGAATGCTGAATCTGTGGCCCTCTAGAAGATGAGCACTCTGTAATCACCACAGGAGAGACACCCTTGTCCTTGGATATAGGGTTATCCGCTGATGCATCTGAAGATGCGATCCGGACCATTTTTCCAGCAGATCCCACTGAAGAGTTCTTGCGTGAAATCTGCCGAATGGAATTGCTTCGTAATAAGCCACCATTTTTACCAGGACTCTTGTGCAATGATGCACTGACACTTTTCCTGGTTTTAGGATTATCCCGATTAGCTCGGATAACTCCCTGGCTTTCTCCTCTGGGAGAAACACCTTTTTCTGGACTGTGTCCAGAATCATCCCTAGAAACAGTAGACGTGTCGTCGGAAAAGCTGCGATTTTGGAATATTTAGAATCCACTCGTGCTGTCGTAGAACTATTAAAGATAGTGCTACTCCGACCTCCAACTGTTCTCTGGACCTTGCCCTTATCAGGAAAGCGTCCAAGTTTCTTTTAAGAAGAATCATCATTTCGGCCATTACCTTGGTAAAGACCCGGGGCGCCGTGGACAAACCAAACGGCAGCGTCTGAACTGATAGTGACAGTTCTGTACCACGAACCTGAGGTACCCTTGGTGAAAAGGGCAAATTTGGACATGTAGGTAAGTGTCCCTGATATCCAGTGACACCATATCGTCCCCTTATTCCTGGTTCGCTATCACTGCTCTGAGTGACTCCATTTTGATTTGAACGCTTGTATGTAAGTGTTCAAATATTTCAGATCTCACCGAGCCGTTTGGCTTCGGTACCACAATATAGTGTGGAATAATACCCCCTCCCTTGTTGTAGAAGGGGTACTTTGATTATCACCTGCTGGGAATACAGCCTGTGAATTGTTTCCAATACTGCCTCCCTGTCGGAGGTAGACGTTGGTAAAACAGACTTCCGGAACTTGTGAGGGGGAGACGTCTCGAATTTCCAATGTACACCTGGGATACTACATGTAGGATCCAGGAGTCCCCTTGCGAGTGAGCCCACTGCATGCTGAAACTCTTGAGACGACCCCCCACCGCACCTGAGTCCGCTTGTACTGCCCCAGCGTCATGCTGCGGACTTGGCAGAAGCTGTGAAGGGCTTCTGTTTCTGGGAATGGGCTGCTTGCTGCAGTCTTCTTCCCTTTCCTCTACCCCTGGGCAAATATGACTGGTCTTTGCCCGCCTGCCCGTATGGGGACGAAAGGACTGAGACTAAAAAGACTGTGTCCTTTTCTGCTGAGATGTGACTCGGGGTAACAAAAGGTGGATTTTTCAGCTGTTGCCATGGCCACCAGGTCCGATGGACCGCCCCTTTATACGGCAATACTTCCATGTGCCGTCTGGAATCTGCCTCACCTGACCCCTGTCGTGTCTTCGTCTGGCAGATATGGACATCACATTTACTCTTGATGCCAGAATGCAAATATCCCTCTGTGCATCACGCATATATAGAAATGCATCCTTAAAATGCTCTATAGACAATAAAATCTTGTCTCTGTCAAGGGTATCAAAATTTCCAGTCAGGAAATCCGACCAAGCCCCCTCAGCGCTGCACATCCAGTCTGAGGCGATTGCTGGTCGTAGTATAACACCAGTACGTGTGTATATACTTCTTAGGCTATTTTTCAGCTTCCTATCAGCTGGCTCCTTGAGGGCGGCCGTATCTGGAGACGGTAACGCCACTTGTTTTTATAAGCGTGTGAGCGCCTTATCCACCCTAAGGTGTGTTTCCCAACTCGCCCTTACTTCTGGCGGGAAAGGGTATACCGCCCATAACTTTCTATCGGAGGAACCCCACGTATCATCACACACTTCATTTAATTTATCTGATTCAGGCAAAACTACAAGTAGTTTATTCACACCCTACAAAATACCCTTATTTGTGGTACTTGTAGTATCAGAAATATGTAACACCTCCTTCATGCCCTTAACATGTAACGTGTGGCCCTAAAGGAAAATACGTTTTTGTTTCTTCACCGTCGACACTGGAGTCAGTGTCCGTGTCTGTGTCTGTCGACCGACTGAGGTAAATGGGCGTTTTTACAAGCCCCTGACGGTGTCTGAGACGCCTGGACAGGTACTAATTTGTTTGCCGGCCGTCTCATGTCGTCAACCGGCTTGCAACGTGTTGACATGATCACGTACTTCCATAAGTAAGCCATCCATTCCGGTGTCGACTCCCTAGAGAGTGACATCACCATTACAGGCAATTTGCTCCGCCTCCTCACCAACATTTTCCTCATACATGTCGACACACACGTACCGACATACAGCACACACACAGGGAATGCTCTGATAGAGGACAGGACCCACTAGCCCTTTGGGGAGACAGAGGGAGAGTTTGCCAGCACACACCAAAATGCTATAATTATACAGGGACAACCTTTATATAAGTGTTCCTCCCTTATAGCATTTAATATATATTTATATCGCCAAATCAGTGCCCCCCCCTCTCTGTTTTAACCCTGTTTCTGTAGTGCAGTGCAGGGGAGAGCATGGGAGCCTTCCCCTCAGCCTTTCTGTGAGGGAAAATGGCGCTGTGTGCTGAGGAGAATAAGCTCCGCCCCCTTTTCGGCGGGCTTTTCCTCCCGGTTTTTAAGAACTGGCCTGGGTTAAAATACATACATATAGCCTTAATGGCTATATGTGATGTATTTATTTTGCCAAAAAGGTACTTATATTGCTGCCCAGGGCGCCCCCAGCAGCGCCCTGCACCCTCCTTGACCAGGTCAGTGAGCCGTGTGACAACAATGGCGCACAGCTGCAGTGCTGTGCGCTACCTTCATGAAGACTGTGAAGTCTTCTGCCGCCTGTTTCCGGACCTCCGTTCTGCCGTCTGTCTTCAGCATCTGTAAGGGGGATCGGCGGCACGGCTCCGGGACGAACCCCAGGCTGACCTGTGTTCCGACTCCCTCTGGAGCTCAGTGTCCAGTAGCCTAAGATCCCAATCCATCCTGCACGCAGGTGAGTTGGAGATCTCTCCCCTAAGTCCCTCGTTGCAGTGATCCTGTTGCCAGCAGGAATCACTGAATGAAAACCTAAAAAAAACTTTTCTAAACAGCTCTTTAAGAGAGCCATCCAGATTGCACCCTTCTCGGACGGGCACAAAAACCTAACTAAGGCTTGGAGGAGGGTCATAGGGGGAGGAGCCAGTACGCACCATGTGACCTAAAAGCTTTTTTAGATGTGCCCTGTCTCCTGCGGAGCCCGCTATTCCCCATGGTCCTGACGGAGTCCCCAGCATCCACTAGGACGTTAGAGAAAGTGTGTATACATGTGTGGGGTATATATAACAGATAGTGTGTATACATGTGTGGGGTATATATTACAGAGCGTGTGTATACATGTGTGAGGTATATATATTACAGATAGTGTGTATACATATGTGGGGTATATATAAGATAGTGTGTATACATGTGTGGGGTATATATTACAGATAGTGTGTATACATGTGTGGGGTATATTTACAGATAGTGTGTATACATGTGTGGGGTATATTTACAGATAGTGTGTATACATGTGTGGGGTATATATTACAGATAGTGTGTATACATATGTGGGGTATATATAACAGATAGGGTGTATACATGTGTGGGGTATATTTACAGATAGTGTGTATACATGTGTGGGGTATATTTACAGATAGTGTGTATACATGTGTGGTGTATATATAACAGATAGTGTGTATACATGTGTGGGGTATATATTACAGATAGTGTGTATACATGTGTGGGGTATATATTACAGATAGTGTGTATACATGTGTGGGGTATATATAACAGATAGTGTGTATACATGTGTGGGGTATATATTACAGAGCGTGTGTATACATGTGTGAGGTATATATATTACAGATAGTGTGTATACATATGTGGGGTATATATAACAGATAGTGTGTATACATGTGTGGGGTATATATATTACAGATAGTGTGTATACATGTGTGGGGTATATATTACAGATAGTGTGTATTCATGTGTGGGCTATATATTACAGATAGTGTGTATACATGTGTGGTGTATATATAAAAGGTAGTGTGTATTCATGTGTGGGCTTACAGATAGTGTGTATACATGTGTGGTGTATATATAAAAGATAGTGGGGGTCATTCCGAGTTGTTCGCTCGTTAATGATTTTCGCAACGGAGCGATTAATGCAAAAATGCGCATGCGCATGGTACGCAGTGCGCATGCGCTAAGTATTTTAGCTCAAAACTTAGTAGATTTACTCACGGCAGAACGAAGAATTTTCATCGTTGAAGTGATCGGAGTGTGATTGACAGGAAGTGGGTGTTTCTGGGCGGAAACTGTCCGTTTTCAGGGAGTGTGCGGAAAAACGCAGGCGTGTCAGGGAAAAACGCGGTAGTGTCTGGAGAAACGGGGGAGTGGCTGGCCGAACGCAGGGCGTGTTTGTGACGTCAAACCAGGAACGAAACGGTCTGAGCTGATCGCAGTGTAGGAGTAGGTCTCGAGCTACTCAGAAACTGATAAGAATTTTCTATTCGCAATTCTGCTAATCTTTCGTTCGCTATTCTGCCAAACGAAGATACACTCCCAGAGGGCGGCGGCCTAGCGTGTGCTATGCTGCTAAAATCAGCCTCAGACATATCGTTCTAGTGCATGGGGCCTTTACCCTTCTCTTGTACAGAGCTTTGCATCCCCTAATCTGCCATGGCCAATGGATATAATCACAATGGAATTTTTATTTTACCAATTTTAGCCGTGGGTGGATAAAGATGGATGAGCAATACATGTTATAGATTTAAGACTGCAATCAGAAATGAGGGACTTCCGGTTCCAGCATGGCGGAGTAAGCAGCAGCTCCTATGTGCTCCTCCGTTGCTGCCAGCCCCACCGCTCACTGAAGGGTCGCTCTGACTCCCAGCTCCGGTCCTCGGCTCAGGTCATTGCCCGCTGACTGCTCCCCTCCCTCCCGGCCCGATAGCAGCTTGTGCCGTGTATGCTAGCACGGCGCGCTACGGGTCTGGCCTGCACGGCTGCGGACGGCCGCGCTCTGAAGCCCGGCGGCTACGGCTGGCGCTGGAAGTGGTGCTTGCTGCCCGCTCTGCTCACTGCTAGTAGCTGACTCACTCCTCCTGGCCGCTGACAATTGTGACTCCCTGGGGTGCTACTCTCCTCATTGCAGAGTCCTGTGCCAGACTCCTGCTTCAGGCTTCAGCGTTCTTTTTTAGTACAGGTCAGTTTGACATTTACTGATACTGCAATATCCTTGTGCGCTATGGAAAAGTTTTTGGGCCCACCAGCACTATCCAAGATCCCGCCACCAGCACTGCCTTCTAGGCAGGAAAAACGTTGTGCGGATCAGCTCTGATTCTAGTCCGGTGAAACCTGCGGCTAAGAAACCAGTTAAGGCAGCCTCTGACGTCTCACAGCTTCAGGTACATGATGATATTGACTCCCCCATTGCCCCCCTGACTTATAAGGATATGGTAGCTGCCATTCATGATACGATGGCTCCTCTGCTGCAGAAAGCGGTTGGAGATATCACTTTACAACTGCAGCAACTCTCCAGCAGGGTATCTAATACCGAGATTAGCTTAGGGGTCACTATGGATGAGGTTGAAAATTTGAAATCCACTGTGGGGCGTTTGGAGAAGGACAATAAACATCTTCTTGATAAAATGGACGATATTGAAAACTGCACACGCAGGTGCAACTTACGCATAATTGGCTTGCCCGAATCATTTAAAGGCCCAGGGCTGGAACAATTTGTCCGGAATACCTTACCGAAAATGCTTAACGTTGAGGCTGAAAGTGCTGACATGGTGATTGAGTGTGTACATAGAATGGTAGAATGGGAGACCAGTCACGTGTAGGTTCTAATAGACCACGCGTGGTTATTTTCAAAACCCTGAACTTTCTTCACAAAGACGCCATTTGGAAGGCTTCTCGCAAAGTTGATCTCCGATGGGAAGGTGCCCCTCTGCGGATTTTTCAAGATTACTCTGCAGAACTTTCTCGCCTTCGCAAAGCCTTTAACCCCGTTTGTGCCTTCCTGGTTAAAAACAAGCGGAAATTTGCTATGTTGTACCCAGCTCGACTTAGGATTTTTCAGGGATCCTCCTTCACTGACTTTACCACCCCCGGTGATGCTGAAACTTATCTTAAAGAAGAAGCTGACTCTCTTGCACAAGATATTTCTGACGACCCAGCGGGATGACTCTTTCCTCGTATTTCTTTTCAGGTTCCAGATATGCCCTTTATGGACTTGATTACGCTGTTGCTGTAAGGTTTTAGCATTGCGTCCTGCTTTGCTTTATTCTATATGTTTTGGTGATCATTTAGTGAGTTTGACTAATTGTTTTATTATTAGTATTGTTATTTTAATGTTGCTGGCGGCAACAGAGCAGCCCCCGCCACCCTATTGGTTCTATATGGTTATAACCACCAACTGTTTTTGCTTCAACCGAAGTCTGTTTATTACTATTTTCATTTCTTATGTAATGTTTATTTCATTACTCTTGCTTTTGCTGTCTGATTTTCTCTTTCTCAATCTCTTTCTATTTGTAACCCCTGTTATGGTCTTCTTTCCTAATGTTTTATCCCTCCCCCCCCCCGACTCCCTCTAACTTCTACAGGGATGCGATATCATAACATGCTTTACCCTTGCCAGATGTTGTATTTTTCTTTTTTGAGGTATGGCTACGGTTAAGATTTGTACATTTAATGTAGGAGGTATTAACACACCTACTAAGAGGCGAAAGATATTATCCTATATGAATAAAAATCATATTGACATTGTATGTTTACAGGAGACGCACCTGGTTCTACAGGAAACAAAAAAGTTACAGATGTTGAATTGGTCTTATTAGGCGCAGCATCTCTTAATTCGAAATCTTGTGGAGTGGCAATTTTAGCGAGACGTTCTCTCCCCATCGAAGTATTGTCGGTGGATGCTGATCCAGAAGGTAGATACGTGCTTGTGCATTTCAAACTGGGTAATAAATTTTACCACATATGTTCTGTTTATGCCCCTAATACTTATAAAAAAACCTTTTTCTACTTACTCATGGCTAAACTTTATACCTGTGACCTCTCTTCCTTAATTCTCTGTGGAGATTTCAATTTAGTCTCCTCTCTGTATTTAGATAAATCCCACTATATCAGTCGGTCACGACCTCTTCCCAAACTAGGTGTTCCTTGGCTTGCCAAGAGACTTAATCTAGTGGATACCTGGCGAGTTCAAATCCAATCGAAAAGGAGTATACGTGCCTCTCAACAGTCCACAATACCTGGTCTCGTATAGATTACATCTTGGTCGCTTCCCTACTATTCCCTAATATTCACCAAGCCACCATTGAACCGATTTCTATCTCGGATCATGGATTGGTTTGGGTTGAACTGGCTTATACAATGGAAAAATCTTCTCCTCCTTTAGGGAAATTTCCTTCACATTTAGCTAAATCAGAGAGCTTTAAACGCAAATGTGATGATATCTGGGAGAATTTTCGATTGGATAACTCAATACATGCGTCGGATAACCCTTCCCTTTTTTGGCAAACCGCTAAAACGGTTTTGAGAGGTGAAGTGATTTCCTATAACTCGCATCTTAGGAAATCCCTTAATCAGGCATATCTGGAAACTCAAAATATCCTATCTACAGCCTATCAGACTTTTAAATTACAGCCCTCTCCAGAAAACAAAACAGCTTATATTTTGGCTAAAACTAATTTTAATGATCTTCTGCAATTAGCAGGTGATAAATATCAGTTTAATGTAAGTTACAAGTTTCACCGCTTTGGGAACAAGGCGGGTAAACTTCTTACTTCATTATTACAGAGATCTAGGAAACCAATGGTGGTCCATCCCTTACAAAATTTAGATGGCCCCCTGTCCTCTTCTAATGCTCAAATTGCAGCCATTATGCGTGAATATTACGTATCCTTATATTCCTCTCCTGATCCCGGAGATGCCCTTTCCTCTCATGATGTTTACACCCCCCCACTTCTGGGACAATCTTCCCTTACCTCAAGTGCCAGCTGAGTTGATCCCCTCTTTAACATCTCCCATTACCCTTCCTGAAATCTTAACGACTATAAAACGACTTAAACCATGTAAAGCCCCAGGGCCAGATGGCTACACAAATGAATTTTATAAACAAATGTCCCCCAAGATAGGTTCGAGTTCGACTTTGCAGGCTGTTTTTAACAAAATTTTGACCGAGGGGATTCTTCCAGATAGGTTTACAGACGCAGTGATCAAAGTCCTACCCAAATCAGGCAGGAACCTTTCTTTACCGGGCTCCTACAGGCCTATTTCACTATTAAATGTGGATTTTAAGATTTTTACTTCCATCCTAGCACAGAGGTTGAAACCAATCCTGCCTCTACTTATTCATAAAGACCAAACTGGTTTCATAACTGGTCGACATTCGGTTTTAAATCTTAGACGGGTCCTCTCGGTCATTCAACATGCTAATTCGACCTCTTCTACTAATTCCCCCCCTTCACTTATTTTATCTATAGATGCGGAAAAGGCCTTTGACCTTTTATTGTGGCCCTATCTTTTTAAAACCCTGCACAGATTTGGCTTCCCTGATTCTTTTATTTCTATTATAAACATCCTAGTGACATTTGGTGGACCCCTTCATTCTAAGTAAAGCATTCGTTACCTCTAATACCAAGAAATAAAGACACGGAGACTTGAATTTGGCAGAAAAATTGCTAGCTATTTATTTGACCCTAACCATAGCAAACCTGTAAATGAAAACTTTGTTAAGATGCCGATTCAGCCGGCATATGGTGGCAGAAAAAAGAACGGCTCTATAAAACTGACGCTAACCTTAAAATGCTAAAATCAAAACCATCCTAATTTAACTACAAACTATCAAAACGGTAATAGGTGCTAGCTCAACCCCCACAGTGACTTCCCACCCTGATGGGTGCCCATTCCGCTGCCTCCCGGTCGGGTGGTCGAGCGGCCAATAAGTCGATGGAGGTGAGTGCACCTAAACCAAATCAAACTGTAAATCACTACAGCTTACCATACAACTACAAACTGCTGTTCTTTTCCGCCAATAAATAGCCAACGATAAAACCAGCCAACAATTCAATGCCAAGGCACTCCGTGCCAGAACCTCTACCAACAGGGCGGGAGGGCGGGAAGGCAAATTCACTAACAAGAGAGAGACAAAATGGCTATCCTTCCCTATATATACTAACCCTCCCCTTTTCCAAAGGGCTGTACTTTCCTTCCAGCTAGGTCCACCCCTCACAAGATGTTTAACTCATTCCTTTCCTATGCTGTCAATTCTCTCTCCTAAACATCCTAGTGACATTTGGTGGACCCCTTCATTCTAAGTAAAGCATTCGTTACCTCTAATACCAAGAAATAAAGACACGGAGACTTGAATTTGGCAGAAAAATTGCTAGCTATTTATTTGACCCTAACCATAGCAAACCTGTAAATGAAAACTTTGTTAAGATGCCGATTCAGCCGGCATATGGTGGCAGAAAAAAGAACGGCTCTATAAAACTGACGCTAACCTTAAAATGCTAAAATCAAAACCATCCTAATTTAACTACAAACTATCAAAACGGTAATAGGTGCTAGCTCAACCCCCACAGTGACTTCCCACCCTGATGGGTGCCCATTCCGCTGCCTCCCGGTCGGGTGGTCGAGCGGCCAATAAGTCGATGGAGGTGAGTGCACCTAAACCAAATCAAACTGTAAATCACTACAGCTTACCATACAACTACAAACTGCCGTTCTTTTCCGCCAATAAATAGCCAACGATAAAACCAGCCAACAATTCAATGCCAAGGCACTCCGTGCCAGAACCTCTACCAACAGGGCGGGAGGGCGGGAAGGCAAATTCACTAACAAGAGAGAGACAAAATGGCTATCCTTCCCTATATATACTAACCCTCCCCTTTTCCAAAGGGCTGTACTTTCCTTCCAGCTAGGTCCACCCCTCACAAGATGTTTAACTCATTCCTTTCCTATGCTGTCAGTTCTCTCTCCTAAACATCCTAGTGACATTTGGTGGACCCCTTCATTCTAAGTAAAGCATTCGTTACCTCTAATACCAAGAAATAAAGACACGGAGACTTGAATTTGGCAGAAAAATTGCTAGCTATTTATTTGACCCTAACCATAGCAAACCTGTAAATGAAAACTTTGTTAAGATGCCGATTCAGCCGGCATATGGTGGCAGAAAAAAGAACGGCTCTATAAAACTGACGCTAACCTTAAAATGCTAAAATCAAAACCATCCTAATTTAACTACAAACTATCAAAACGGTAATAGGTGCTAGCTCAACCCCCACAGTGACTTCCCACCCTGATGGGTGCCCATTCCGCTGCCTCCCGGTCGGGTGGTCGAGCGGCCAATAAGTCGATGGAGGTGAGTGCACCTAAACCAAATCAAACTGTAAATCACTACAGCTTACCATACAACTACAAACTGCCGTTCTTTTCCGCCAACAGCGAAAGACTCCTTCCCAGAGTCTTCGCACCGCCACCATAACCTCACCCTAACTCGTGCAACACTAGGAACAGATCCTCCAGGAAAAGCATCATCCCCTCATTGGATAGATGCACACCATCAGGCCGAAAAAGGTGACTGTCTCGGAACCGAATCCTAGGGTGGCGAACTACTTTGCTTCCGTGGGACAGCACCCACTTCGCCACCGCCCCATTCACCTTCTTCCTGGCCTCATCAATTACGCGACCGTCCGCCACACCTCGCCAACTCAACCTTGGCACCATCAAGGAGAACACCAATACACAATTGGTCCATGCTGCGGCCACACTTGCCAGATCCTGTATCATGGCCCACTGCATCTCCAAAGAAGTCCTCTTCCCCAGGTCGTTGCCACCTAAATGGACAACCAACACCCTAGGGACTCCATGCTTGCTGGCCTGACTGACTAGTCTACTTCTCAACTCCGTCCACATCATCCCTCGCCAACCAAGCCAACGAACTCCTCGAGCCCTAGGAAACATCCGTGCCCCCTCTGAGGCCAAAAACTGGGCGGCCCAATACACATAAGAGTGGCCAACCACCCAAATAGGCAAGTCATCTTCCAACCAACCTGAATAGGAGGAAAAGGGGGTAAAAGTGGTTACTAATCATCTATACCATTGTTTAATTTACTGCATTAACCTGAAGGATCTGCCAAAAAGAAAAATTTTGTTTCCGTATATTGCAGCAGTCTCGACCTAGCCGATCTGCACGAGCTTCCAGCCAATTTGAAGCAGAACATGAACACACAAATGGGAAAGATGAAAACAAAATTAAGAAAATAAAAAGGGGAGGGGGTAAAAAAGGGGTAAAACATGTAAGAACTCAGCTGGAGGTGAAAGCGTAAAGACCTGCTGAGGGACTCTGATTAGAACAGATTAGCCGAATTGTGGATTAGAATTCAGTCCGTCAAGTCAGGCAAAAAATCGCAAAATAACTCCAGACCCCCGCTGCCAGCTCATGCCCGCAACGGCGAGTAGCTAATCCCTGAGTAGGATAAAAAACGGGTAGACAGACAAACGCATAACACCATAACGTACTGAACTGTAACAACATGATTAAACAACTGTAATTGAACAAAAAGTACGCGCGAGCCAACATCTCATGCAACGGGGCGAATATACCGTCTGTAACTTGACGACTTCCATCGCCCCACTGCCTGGATCTCAGCCATGGAAAAACCCGCTGCCGCAGCCGACGTCGCAGCTCCTATGCGGAAGGAATGTGTCCCGAACGCAGCGGGTGGAAGGCCCAAGCTCGCAAGACAGCGACCCAGCATCCAACGAAATTGATACTTCGTCATCGGCAGCCCGTCATAATGCAGCAGCCATGACCCCCGACTGTCGGGCCGTACTGCCTCATACTGCACTGCCAAACTTACTGGGCAAATACTCTCATCAAGTGCGGGAACCAAGGTGACCCATCGACCTCTCCCCACCTGGTCCGTCTTAGAGCGACGCAATCTGCAAAGCAATGACCTCTCACCCACCACCACGTCCCCGACAAGCATGTGCGAATCTGCTCGCTTAGAAGGCGCTACCAATTCCGAAACCCTAAAGGCCCCGTGGTAAGCCATTGAGAACGCCAAACTGAACAACAGCGACTCAAACATGGACGACGCGACACCTCCAACCGCCCTGATGACAGCCGGCAACAAGGCCGCATCAATGGGCCGCCTCCTGTCAGGCGGCGTCGGTGCGACTCGCGCCCATCCTTTCATCGCCTTCAGCAGAATCCCACTCTTAGTCACGTCGGGGACGCCCTTTATTTTGCTGAAAAACGAAATCCCAGCCAAGTACCGGATACCACCGCTCTGGACCTACCCGAAACATACAGCTGCCAAATAAAAGAAAGCATCATCCGATGCCCGCTCTTACCTTGTGAATTTCGTCCTTGAACAAACTCCTCCCACTCGCTCCAAGCTTGCCTGTAAGCCTTAAGCGTGGTTGGCGCGACTGACCGCAACGCTAGACCCTCCAGTCCGGCCCGATCACCTGCCAAACATAACCGGGACAATGAAAACCATGCTCATCGGCCACGGGTGCCAACAAACAAAACCTTTCCCACTGCCCTCGTGACAACGCGTCAGCAATTCCGTTCTCCAGCCCCGGCACATGCTGCGCGCGGAACCACACGTTCCGACGTAGGCATGTCAACAGCAACTGCCCCAGCACCCGCAGAACCACCAGCGACTTCGCCCTCTGGTTATTTATCGCATTCACCACGCCCAGATTGTCACATCTAAACAAGATGCTGCGATGAGCCAGGCGATCGCCCCAGACCTCCAGCGCCACCATAATGGGGAAAAGCTCAAGAAGCAAAAGGTCCTTAGGTAAATCTTCGCGATGCCATTCCGCCGGCCACGAGGCCGCGCACCAAGATCCCTCCAGATAGCAACCGAATCCAGAGGCCCCCGCTGCATCGGTGAACAGCTGCAACCTAGCACTGTCCACCATTGGCGCCTGCCATATACACACCCCGTTGAAGTCCTCCAGGAACGAGGCCGATACGGCCAAATCCCTCTTAATCTCTGAGGACAAACGCACGAAATGGTGTGGTCTGGCACACCCCGCAGTCGCCCTTTCTAGCTTCCGGCAGAAAACCCTGCCCATCGGGATTACCCGACAAGCAAAGTTCAACATGCCCAGCAAGGATTGCGCCTGCCGCAGTTTTACCTTGCGCAACCCCTCGAACCGGCAAATGGCGTCGCGGAGCTTGACCACTTTGTCTCTAGGCAGATGGCACGATCCCGCCACCGTGTCAATCTCGAACCCCAAAAATGACAAACAGGAGACCGGCCCCTCTGTTTTATCTTCGGCCACGGGAACTCCGAAGTGACAAAACAGAGCTCGGATGCTGAAAAGCAAGTCCCCGCATCGCGGTGAGTTAGCTGGTCCCATACACAGGAAGTCATCGAGGTAATGGGCGACCCCATGACCTCCCGACGAAGACTCCACGCACCAATGTAGAAATGTGCTAAATCGTTCGAAATATGAGCATGAAACGGAACATCCCATCTGCAAGCATTTGTCGATGAAATATTCCGTTCCAATCCGGAAACCCATAAAGCGAAATGAGTCCGGATGTAGCGGCAGCAACCGAAAGCGGACTCAACATCAATCTTAGCCATGAGGGCCCCAGCACCGTAGCTGCGGACCAGCTCCAACGCCTCGTCAAACGATTGATACACCACCGAGCAATGAGCCGGCGGTATCGCGTCGTTGACCGACGCCCCCGACGGGTAAGAAAGATGCTGGATAAGCCTAAAAGCGCCTGGAGTCTTCTTGGGAACCACCCCCACTGGGGAGATGACTAAGCCTTCCGCCGGGGGTGATGGAAACGGCCCCTCCATCCTGCCCAGCCTGACCTCTTTGTCTACCTTCTCCCGCAGTACCAAAGGCAAGGCACGAGCAGACTGGAGGTTTCTTTGGGCCCTCGCCGTAACCTCGCTCGCAACAGGCAAGCGAAAACCAAAACGAAAACCTGAAAACAAAAATAACGCGTCGGCCCTATTTGGATACCAATCCAACCACCTGCCCATTGTATCCAAATGAATTGGCGTTGGCGCTCTGCGGAGCGCTCCCGCTCGCGGTCGATCTTGGATAAGTTTGCTTACCCCGGGTACCTTGACGACTACCTTTGAAGCAGGAGGAGGCCGAGTGGGAACCGCCACATTGCAGGCATGAGTGTCGAAACCGACACTGCTTGCCAAAGGAACATGTCGCGTTGTTAAACGCGAAGCATTTTCCCTTTGTAGCGGCCTGTCCCCCTGCACGGACGGCCGACCTACCTGGCTTTGCCGATCCGCCATCCGCGCCGGGCCCCTGGGCGGACGACCCTGCGCGGTGCCCGTCCGCCCCCGCATTCCGCGGCTCCTTACCCTGTTGCGAGGCCCGAGTGACCTTGAGCCAGACTTCCACGTCCTTAAACCCAAAGTCCATCACCTGTAATCCGTCCTGCTTCTCCCGGAACTCCTCATCATATCTACGCCATTCAGTGCCCAACGACGTGCGTTGCATATCATGTACGAGATGCAGATACCGAATGATATTCATGTGCTCGTCCGGCCTATCTTCTAGGTAACAAGCCGCGAAGACCCAAAAACCAGCCAGCCAGTTATCGAAGGTACGGAAGGCCTCGGCCCCGATGCCCTTCTTTGCTGCCGCCGCTTTAAAGTCCTTCTTCGCGTCTTTTGTCAAGACGAACACATCGACCCCCCGAATCTTTCTGCGGCAGCTGTCCCTTAGCCCCCGCATAACGGCAGTGTACTCGCAGCGAACTACACCGGGCAGGTCGCGTCGCTTCTTGGCCCTGCGAGCGTCCTCGCTAAGCCGCCGCCTCTTCCGCCTCGCCTGCTGCCCCGCCGCCCTCTTGGCGAATTTTGTCGCGCGCTTCTTCGCCCTAGTCGTGCTACTGACTTCGGACGCTTGCGACGGCAGGGAGGAAGAAGAGGAGGAAGAGGAGCTGCGGGAACTCGATCGCGTGCCAGAGCCCGACCCCAACTGCTCCGTCTCACCTGATACCGTCGACTGCTCAGATCCGGAATCCTCCGGCACAACAGAACCGACATCCTCATCTTCCGACTCCGTCATCTCCGCGCTCACCTGAAGGAGAAAAAGGGGAAGAGGGCCCAAACAGCAGTCGCAGCGCGCGCCTCGCACCCCGGGGGGCAGGCGTTTCCTCTAAAAGCTCCCACTCGCCCCCCCGGGCTGCTGATGGAGTTGCGTCGCGGCCACTCCTAGCTCGCGGCAGGCGCAAGCAACCCGCTGGGCTGCAGACATTGTGCGCGAACTGGAACCATCCGCCGCCGGCGGCGCACCGGAACCGCTTGCCAATTCTGGGGCCGCGGCCGGCGGCCCAAGCGCCGCCACAACCGTTGCCAGGGCCAATGCCAGCGTACCGGGAGGGTCAGTACCACCCCAGGACGTGGCGCCGACCCCCGCGGGCTCCCGGGCCGTCGTCGGTGTGCGCCGATCCACCCGGCGCCCAAGAGTTGTCCCACGGTGCCCCGCTGCCTGGCGCCAAGATGGGCCAGGTGGGGAACCGCCTGCGCCCCTGAGGTGCCGCGGCCCGGAACCTCCGGCACCTGCAGCCTGGCCTGTGCCATGCCCTTGGTATTCCGCTTGGTATTGGCTACCTCCGCCTGCCGGGTGGGCCCCGCGTCGGGAGATATCACTTGCCTCCCTGCTTATACCTGGTTGATCGCTGCCCCTCCTCCTCCCCCCTCGACCCTCGCCGGGTTCCGGCTGAAGGGGAGAGGGATGGGGAGACGAGGAGGCCTGCGGCGCCGCTGTGTGCACTCGTGCGCGAGCGACGCTGCCTGAGGCGAACGTGGGCGCGCGCGCACGCCGTACGCGCGTCCCACTGCTTCCCGCCCGCGATCCTCCGGCAGGGACCTCCGTACCTTCCGCCGGGCGAGGCCCCGCGACAGGCCTCGCTCGGCTAAACGATGTCTCCCGCCCTGTTCCAGACCTCAGTTAGGATACTGTGCCCGGAAGAGCTGACACAATAAGGAAGGATTTTGAATCCCGGGTAAGACTCATACCAGCCACACCAATCACACCGTATAACTCGTGATACTATACCCAGTTAACAGTATGATAACAACTGAGCCTCTCAACAGATGGCTCAACAATAACCCTTTACTTAGGCAATAACTATATACAAGTATTGCAGACAATCCGCACTTGGGATGGGCGCCCAGCATCCACTACGGACTACGAGAAATAGATATACCGGTGAGTAAAATCTTATTTTCTCTAACGTCCTAAGTGGATGCTGGGGACTCCGTAAGGACCATGGGGATTATACCAAAGCTCCCAAACGGGCGGGAGAGTGCGGATGACTCTGCAGCACCGAATGAGCAAACTCTAGGTCCTCCTCAGCCAGGGTAACAAACTTGTAGACTCTTGCAAGAGTGTTTGAACCCGACCAAGTAACAGCTCGGCAAATTTGTAAAGCCGAGACCCCTCGGGCAGCCGCCAAAGAAGAGCCCACTTTCCTCGTGGAATGGGCTTTCACAGATTTAGGGTGCGACAGTCCAGCCGCAGAATATGCAAGTTGAATCGTGCTACAGATCCAGCGAGCAATAGTCTGCTTAGAAGCAGGAGCACCCAGCTTGTTGGGTGCATACAGGATAAATAGCGAGTCAGTTTTCCTGACTCCAGCCGTCCTGGAAACATATACTTTTCAGGGCCCTGACTACGTCCAGAAACTTGGAATCCTCCAAGTCCCAAGTAGCCGCAGGCACCACAATAGGTTGGTTCACATGAAAAACTGCTACCACCTTAGGAAGGAATTGGGAACGTGTCCTCAATTCCGCCTTATCCCTATAAAATACAGATAAGGGCTTTTGACAAAGCCGCCAATTCTGATACACGCCTGGCCGACGCAAAAGGCCCACAGCATGACCACTTTCCACGTGAGGTATTGTAGCTACACGGATTTAAGTGGCTCAACTCAATGCGACTTCAGGAAATCCAACACTACGTTGAGATCTCACGGTGCCACTGGAGGCACAAACGGGGGCTGACTATGCAGCACTCCCTTAACAAAAGTCTGAACTTCAGGCAGTGAAGCCAGTTCTATTTTGGAAGAAAATCGATAGAGCCGAAATCTGGACCTTAATGTAACCCAACTTTAGGCCAATAGTCACCTCTGACTGTAGGAAGTGCAGAAATCGACCCAGCTGAAATTTCTCCTTTGGGGCCTTCCTGGCCTCACAGCACACAACATATTTCCGCCATATGCGGTGATAAAGGTTTGCGTTCACTTCTTTCCTAGCTTCAAATAGCGTAGGGATAACTTCCTCCGGAATTCCCTTTTCCTTCAGGATCCGGCGTTCAACCGCCATGCCGTCAACGCAGCCGCGGTACGTCTTGGAACAGACAGGCCCCCTGCTGCAGCAGGTCCTGTCTGAGCGGCAGAGGCCATGGGTCCTCTGAGATTATTTCTTGGAGTTCTGGTTACCAAGCTCTTCTTGGCCAACCCGGAACAATGAGTATAGTTCTTACTCCTCTCCTTCTTATTATTCTCATTACCCTGGGTAAGAGAGGCAGAGAAGGGAACACATACATCGACTGGTACACCCACGGTGTTACCAGAGCGTCCACAGCTATCGCCTGAGGGTCCTTGACCTGGCGCAATATCTTTGTAACTTTTAGTTGAGGCGGGACGCCATCATGTCCACCTGTGGCCTTTCCCAACGGTGTACAATCATTTGGAAGACTTCTGGATGAAGTCCCCACTCTCCCGGGTGGAGGTTTCTTAGTTGTCCACTCCGGGAATGAACACTGCTGACAGTGCTAACACATGATTTTCCGCCCATCGGAGAATCCTTGTGGCTTCTGCCATCGCCATCCTGCTTCTTGTGCCGCCCTGTCGGTTTAAATGAGCGACCGCCGTGATGTTGTCTGACTGGATCAGCACCGGCCGGTGTTGAAGCAGGGGTCTAGCCTGACTTAGGGCATTGTAAATGGCCCTTAGTTCCAGAATATTTATGTGTAGGGAAGTCTCCTGACTTTTCCATAGCCTTGGGAGTTCCTTCCCTGTGTGACTGCCCCCCCAGCCTCGAAGGCTGGCATCCGTGGTCACCAGGACCCAGTCCTGTATGCCGAATCTGCGGCCCCCTAGAAGATGAGCACTCTGCAGCCACCACAAAAGCGACACCCTGACCCTTGGAGACAGGGTTATCCGCCGATGCATCTGAAGATGCGACCCGGACCACTTGTCCAACAGATCCCACTGGAAAATCCTTGCATGGGACCTGGCGAATGGAATTTCTTCGCAAGAAGCTACCATCTTTTCCAGGGCTCGCGTGCATTGATGCACCGACACCTGTATACGTATTAGGAGGTCTCTGTCTAGAGACAACAACTCCTTGGACTTCTCCTCCGGGAGAAACCCTTTTTATCCTGTTCTGTGTCCAGAACCATACCCAGGAACAGTAGACGCGTCGTAGGAACCAGCTGCGACTTTGGAATATTCAGAATCCAGCCGTGCTGTTGCAGCACTTCCCGAGATAGTGCTACTCCGACGAACAACTGCTCCCTGGACCTCGCCTTTATAAGGAGATCGTCCAAGTACGGGATAATTATTTCGGCCATTACCTTGGTAAATACCTCGGTGCCGGGGACAGACCAACGGCAACGTCTGGAATTGGTAATGACAATCCTGTACCACCATATTGAGGTACTCCTGGTGAAGAGGGTAAATAGGGACATGCAGGTAATCATCCTTGATGTCCAGTGATACCATGAAATTCTCCAGGCTTGCAATAATCGCCCTGAGCGATTCCATTTTGAACTTGAACCTTCGTATATAAGTGTTCAAGGCTTTCAATTTTAGAATGGGTCTCACCGAACCGTCTGGTTTCGGTACCACCACATTTTGGAATAGTAACCCCGGCCTTGTTGAAGGAGGGGTACCTTGCTTTCACCTGCTGGAAGTACAGCTTGTGAATTGCCGCCAGTACTACCTTTCTCCGAGGGCAGCCGGCAAGGCTGATGTGAGGTAACGGCGAGGGGGAGTCGCCTCGAACTCCAGCCTGTATCCCTGTGATACTATTTGCAGAACCTAGAGATCCACCTGTGGGCAAGCCCACTGGACCCTGAAGTTCCCGAGATGCGCCCCTACCGCACCTGTCTCCACCTGTGGAGCCCCAGCGTCATGCGGTGGACTCAGAGGAAGCGGGGGAAGATTTTTGATCCTGGGAACTGGCTGCTGGTGCAGCTTTTTTCCTTCTTCCCTTGTCTCTGTGCAGAAAGGAAGCGCCTTTGACCCGCTTGCTTTTCTGAAGCCGAAAGGACTGTACCTGAAAATACGGTGCTTTCTTAGGCTGTGAGGAAACCTGAGGTAAAAATTTTTCTTCCCAGCTGTTGCTGTGGATACGAGGTCCCAGAGACCATCCCCAAACAATTCCTCACCCTTATAAGGCAGAATCTCCATGTGCCTTTTACAGGCAGCATCACCTGTCCACTGCCGAGTTTCTAATACCCTCCTGGCAGAATGGACATTGCATTAATTCTGGATGCCAGCCGGCAAATATCCCTCTGTGCATCCTTTATATATATAAGACAACGTCTTAAATATGCTCAATGTTAGCAAAATATTATCCCTGTCTTAACGTATTAATATTATCTGACAGGGTATCAGACCACGCTGCAGCAGCCCTATTTATGCTGAGGCAATTGCAGGTCTCAGTATATAACCTGAGTGTGTAAATACAGACTTCAGGATCGCCTCCTGCTTTTTATCAGCAGGTTCCTTCAAGGTGGCCGTATCCTAAGACGGCAGTGCCACCTTTTGACAAACGTGTGAGCGCCTTATCCACCCTAAGGGATATCTCCCAACGTGACCTATCCTCTGGCGGGAAAGGGTACGCCATCAGTAACTTTTTAGAAATTACCAGTTTCTTATCGGGGGAAACCACGCTTCTTTACACACTTCATTCATTCATCTGATGGGGGAACAAAACACTGGCTGCTTTTTCTCCCCAAAAATAAAACCCCTTTTATGTGGTACTTGGGTTCATGTCAGAAAATGCGTAACACATTTTTCATTGCCGAGATCATGTAACGGATGTTCCTAGTGGATTGTGTATATGTCTCAACCTCGTTGCCACTGGAGTCAGACTCCGTGTCGACATCTGTGTCTGCCATCTGAGGTAACGGGCGTTTTTTGAGCCCCTGATGGCCTTTGAGACGCCTGGGCAGGCGCGGGCTGAGAAGCCGGCTGTCCCACAGCTGTTACGTCATCCAGCCTTTTATGTAAGGAGTTGACACTGTCGGTTAATACCTTCCACCTATCCATCCACTCTGGTGTCGGCCCCACAGGGGGCGACATCCCATTTATCGGCCTCTGCTCCGCCTCCACGAAACCTTCCTCATCCAACATGTCGACACAGCCGTACCGACACACCGCACACACACAGGGAATGCTCTGACTGAGGACAGGACCCCACAAAGTCCTTTGGGGAGACAGAGAGAGAGTATGCCAGCACACACCAGAGCGCTATATAATGCAGGGATTAACACTATAACTGAGTGATTTTTCCCCAAATAGCTGCTTGTATACATATATTGCGCCTAAATTTAGTGCCCCCCCTCTCTTTTTAACCCTTTGAGCCTGAAAACTACAGGGGAGAGCCTGGGGAGCTGTCTTCCAGCTGCACTGTGAAGAGAAAATGGCGCCAGTGTGCTGAGGGAGAAGCCCCGCCCCTTTTTCAACGGACTTTCTCCCGCTTTTTCTGGAATACTGGCAGGGGTAATTTTACATCTATATAGCCTCTAGGACTATATATGATGTAGATTTGCCAGCCAAGGTGTCATATATTGCCCTCAGGGCGCCCCCCCCAGCGCCCTGCACCCATCAGTGACTGGAGTGTGAGGTGTACACATGAGGAGCAATGGCGCACAGCTGCAGTGCTGTGCGCTACCTTGGTGAAGACCGAAGTCTTCTGCCGCCGATTTTCCGGACTCTTCATGCTTCTGACTCTGTAAGGGGGACGGCGGCGCGGCTCCGGGAACGAACACCAAGGTCGGGTCCTGCGGTCGATCCCTCTGGAGCTAATGGTGTCCAGTAGCCTAAGAAGCCCAAACTACCACCTGTTAGGTAGGTTCGCTTCTTCTCCCCTTAGTCCCTCGCTGCAGTGAGTCTGTTGCCAGAAGATCTCACTGTAAAATAAAAAACCTAAATATACTTTCTTTCTAGGAGCTCAGGAGAGCCCCTAGTGTGCATCCAGCTCAGCCGGGCACAAGAATCTAACTGAGGTCTGGAGGAGGGTCTTAGTGGGAGGAGCCAGTGCACACCAGGTAGTCCTAAAGCTTTCTTTAGTTGTGCCCAGTCTCCTGCGGAGCCGCTAATCCCCATGGTCCTTACGGAGTCCCCAGCATCCACTTAGGACGTTAGAGAAAGTATTTTGTTAGGTTTTTTATTTTCAGGGAGCTCTGCTGACAACAGACTCCCTGCATCGTGGGACAGAGGGGAGAGAAGCAGCCCTACTCTCTGAAGATAGGTCCTGCTTCTTAGGCTACTGGACACCATTAGCTCCAGAGGGATCGTACACAGGATCTCACCCTCGTCGTCCGATCCCAGAGCCGCGCCGCCGTCCCCCTCACAGAGCCGGAAGACAGAAGACGGGTGAGCATGAGAAGCAAGAAGACTTCGAAATCGGCGGCAGAAGACTCCAGTCTTCACTGAGGTAGCGCACAGCACTGCAGCTGTGCGCCATGTGCGCCATTGCTCCCACACACACCTCACATACTCTGGTCACTGTAAGGGTGCAGGGCGCAGGGGGGGGGGGGGGGGACACCTAGGCAGCAATTGAGACCTCTTTGGCAAAAGTTAGCATATATACAATTGGGCACTGTATATATGTATGAGCCCCCGCCAAGTAAATGTATATTTAAGCGGGACAGAAGCCCGCCGTCGAGGGGGCGGGGTTTCTTCCTCAGCACTCACCAGCGCCATGTTTTTTCTCCACAGCACCACTGAGAGGAAGCTCCCCAGCCTCTCCCCTGCAGACACACGGTAGAAGAGGGTAAAAAGAGAGGGGGGGGGGGGGCACATAATTAGGCGCAAAAATCAATATAAACAGCTGCTACTGGGTTAACATTAAGTTACTGTGTTATTCCTGGGTTATATAGCGCTGGGGTGTGTGCTGGCATACTCTCTCTCTGTCTCTCCAAAGGGCCTTGTGGGGGAATTGTCTTCAGATGAGCATTCCCTGAGTGTGTGGTGTGTCGGTACGTGTGTGTCGACATGTCTGAAGTAAAAGGCTCCCCTAAGGAGGAGATGGAGCAAATATGTGTGTGAGAGGGTGTCTCCGTCGACAACGCCGACACCTGTTTGGATATGTGCAATTAAGTGCTAAGGTGAATTTATTGCACAAAAGATTAGAGAACAGACAGGAAATCTACCCATGTCTGTCCCTATGTCGCAGAGACCTTCAGAGTCTCTCAATGATCACTATCCAAAATAATAGACACTGATATCAACACGGTGTTTGACTCCAGTGTCGACTACGATAATGCAAAGTTACAGCCAAAATGGCAGAAAAGTATTCAATATATGATTATTGTAATAAAAGATGATTTGCATATCACTGATGACTCATCTGTCCCTGACACAAGGGTACACATGTTTAAGGGGAAGAAAGCTGAGGTAAATTTCCCTCCTCTCATGAAGAAAAAGAGCGGGAATCTCCAGACAAGAGACTGCAGTTTCCCACAAAGAATTCTCAGGCAGTATCCTTTCCCCACTAGGGCCAGGATATGATGGGAATCTTCCCCTAGGGTGTCACGTTTGCCCAAAAGGTAGCCCTGACGTAACAGCTATTCTCAGGGATCCTGCAGATAGCGTGCACATTCTGGTACACTACTTAGACCGGCGATTGTGTCGGCATGCGTTTATAGCGCTGTGGCAGCATGGACAGGTACCTTATCAGCAGAGATTAAGACCCTAGTATGTATATAGATATATATATGTATATATATATATATATATATATATATATATATATATTAAAGATGCTGTCTTAAGAGATATGTATATATAAAACATGCCCAAAGAGACATGAGTATACTGGGTCCTAGAGTCAAAGCTATGTCGGTTTCTGCTTGACATGTCCTGTAGAATATGCAATGGACAGATGATGCCGACTTAAGAGGCATATGGAAGGCTGAGGATTGTGTGGAGAAGGGTTCTCGGACCTGGTCTCCACAGCTATAGCTGGTAATTCTGATAATTTGCCTTATATTCCTGCACAGCCTAGGAAAGCACGACATTATCAAATGCAGCCTTTCGAATAAAGAAACAAGAAAGTCCGAGGTGCGTCCTTTCTTGCCAGAGGCGGGGACAGAGGAAAGAAGATGCACAACACAGCTAGTTCCCAGGAACAGAAGTCCTCCCCGGCCTCTACAAAAATCCACCGCATGTCGCTGGGGCTCCACAGGCGGAGCTAGGCCCGGTGGGGGCACGCCTTCGTAAGTTCAGCCACAAGTGGGTTCACTCCCTGTTAGATCCCTGGGTAATAGATATTGTGTCTCAGGGATACAAGCTGGACTTTGAGAAGATGCCCTCTCACCGAGGGCCCTGCCGGCTTCCCCCCACGAGAGGGAAACAGTGTTAACTGCAATTCACAATTGTATCTTCAACAGGTGGTGGTCAAGGTTCCCCTCCTTCAACTAAGAGGGGGTTATTATTCGACCATGTTGTAGTCCCGAAACCAGACGGTTCGGTCAGACCCATATTGAATTTAAAATCCCTGAACATATACCTGAAAAGGTTCAAGTTCAAGATGGAATCGCTAAGAGCGGTCATTGCAAGCCTGAAAGGGGGAGATTTTATGGTGACTCGGGACATAAAGGATGCATACCTTCATGTCCCCATTTATCCACCTCATCAGGCGTACCTCAGAATTGCGGTACGGGATTGTCATTACCAATTTCAGACGTTGCCGTTTGGTCTCTCCACGGCCTTGAGAATATTCACCAAGGTAATGGCGGAAATGATGGGGCTCCTGCGGAAGCAAGGTGTCACTATTATCACGTACTTGGACGATCTCCTCATAAAAGCGAGATCAAGAGAGCAGTTGCTGAACAGCGTATCACTTTCTCTGGAAGTGTAACGGCAACACGGCTGGATTCTATATATTCCAAAGTCGCAGTTGGTTCCTACAGCTCATCTGCCTCTCCTAGGCATGATCCTAGACACAGACCAGAAAAGGGTTTATCTCCCGATAGAGAGAGCTCAGGAGCTCGTGACACTGGTCAGGAATCTATTAAAACCAAAACAGGTGTCAGTGCATCACTGCACTCGCGTCCTGGGAAGGAGGGTGGCATCATACGAGGCCATTCCCTTCGGCAGGTTTCATGCGAGGACCTTCCAATGGGACTTACTGGACAAGTGGTCCAGATCACATCTTCAGATTAATCACCCTATCCCCCAGGGCCAGGGTGTCTCTCCTGTGGTGGCTGCAGAGTGCTCACCTTCTCGAAGGTCGCAGATTCGGCATTCAGGACTGGATCCTGGTGACCACGGATGCAAGCCTCCGAGGGTGGGGGGCAGTCACACAGGGAAGAAATTTCCAAGGGCTGTGGTCAAGGCAGGAGACTTGCCTTCACATCAATATCCTGGAACTAAGGGCCATATACAACGCCCTAAGTCAAGTGGAGACCCTGCTTCGCGACCAACCGGTTCTGATTCAGTCAGACAATATCACCGCAGTGGCTCATGTAAACCGCCAAGGCGGCACAAGGAGCAGGGTGGCGATGGTAGAAGCCACCAGAATTCTTCGCTGGGCGGAGAATCACGTAAGCGCACTGTCAGCAGTGTTCATTCCGGGAGTGGACAACTGGGAAGCAGACTTCCTCAGCAGGCACGACCTCCACCCGGGAGAGTGAGGACTTCATCAAGAAGTCTTCATGCAGATTGCAAGTCGGTGGGAACTGCCACAGGTGGACATGATGGCATCCCGCCTCAACAAAAAGCTGCAGAGATATTGCGCCAGGTCAAGAGACCCTCAGGCGATAGCTGTGGACACACTGGTGACACCGTGGGTGTTCCCGTCGGTCTATGTATTTCCTCCTCTTCCTCTCATACCCAAGGTGCTGAGAATCATAAGAAAAAGAGGAGTGAGAACAATACTATTTGTTCCGGATTGGCCAAGAAGGACTTGGTATCCAGATCTGCAAGAAATGCTCACAGAGGAAACCGTGGCCTCTGCCTCTAAGACAGGACTTGTGCAACAGGGGCCCTGTCTGTTCCTTGACTTACCGCGGCTGCGTTTGACGGCATGGCGGATGAACGCCGGATCCTAGCAGAAAAAGGCATTCCGGATGAGGTCATTCCTACGCTGATAGAAGCTAGGAAGGATGTGACGGCTCAACATTATCACCGTATATGGCGAAAATATGTTGCTTGGTGTGAGGCCAGGAATGCCCCTACGGAGGAATTCCAGCTGGGCCGTTTTCCTTCACTTCCTACAGTCGGGAGTGACTTTGGGCCTGAAATTGGGTTCCATTAAGGTCCAGATTTCGGCCCTATCCATTTTCTTTCAAAAAGAACTGGCTTCTCTTCCTGAAGTTCAGACGTTGTAAAGGGAGTGCTGCATATTCAGCCCCTTTTTGTGCCTCCAATGGCAACTTGGGATCTTAACGTGGTGTTGAGTTTCCTGAAGTCACACTGGTGTGAGCCACTCAAAACCGTGGAGTTAAAATTTCTCACGTGGAAGGTGGTCATGCTATTAGCCTTGGCTTCAGCTAGACGTGTGTCAGAATTAGCGGCTTTGTCACATAAAAGCCCCTATCTGGTTTTCCATATGGACAGGGCAGAATTGCGGACCCGTCCACAATTTCTGCCAAAAGTGGTGTCATCTTTTCATATGAACCAACCTATTGTGGTGCCTGTGGCTACTCGTGACTTGGAGGATTCCGAGTTGCTGGATGTGGTCAGGGCTTTGAAGGTTTATGTAGCCAGAACGGCTAGAGTCAGGAAAACTGAGTCGCTGTTTATCCTGTATGCATCCAACAAGCTGGGTGCTCCTGCTTCAAAGCAAACTATTGCTCGCTGGATCTGTAACACGATTCAGCAGGCTCATTCTGCGGCTGGTTTGCCGCTTCCAAAATCAGTAAAAGCCCACTCCACAAGGAAGGTGGGCTCTTCTTGGGCGGCTGCCCGAGGGGTCTCGGCATTACAGCTTTGCCGAGCAGCTACTTGGTCAGGTTCAAACACACTTGCAAAGTTTTACAAGTTTGGTACCCTGGCTGAGGAGGACCTTGTGTTTGCTCATTCGGTGCTGCAGAGTCATCCGCGCTCTCCCGCCCGTTTGGGAGCTTTGGTATAATCCCCATGGTCCTTACGGAGTCCCCAGCATCCACTAGGACGTTAGAGAAAATAAGATTTTACTTACCGGTAAATCTATTTCTCGTAGTCCGTAGTGGATGCTGGGCGCCCGTCCCAAGTGCGGACTTCTTCTGCAATACTTGTATATAGGGGGTCATTCCGAGTTGTTCGCTCGTTATTTTTTTCTCGCAACGGAGCGATTAGTCGCTAATGCGCATGCGCAATGTCCGCAGTGCGACTGCGCCAAGTAAATTTGCTATGCAGTTAGGTATTTTACTCACGGCATTACAAGGTTTTTTCTTCGTTCTGGTGATCGTAATGTGATTGACAGGAAGTGGGTGTTTCTGGGCGGAAACAGGCCGTTTTATGGGTGTGTGCGAAAAAACGCTACGGTTTCTGGGAAAAACGCGGGAGTGGCTGGAGAAACGGAGGAGTGTCTGGGCGAACGCTGGGTGTGTTTGTGACGTCAAACCAGGAACGACACTGACTGAACTGATCGCAGATGCCGAGTAAGTCTGGAGCTACTCAGAAACTGCTAAGAAGTGTCTATTCGCAATTTTGCTAATCTTTCGTTCGCAATTTTGATAAGCTAAGATTCACTCCCAGTAGGCGGCGGCTTAGCGTGTGCAATGCTGCTAAAAGCAGCTTGCGAGCGAACAACTCGGAATGAGGGCCTTAGTTATTGCTTAAATAAGGGTTATGTTGTGGTTGCATCAGGGTTGATCTGATGCTCCGTTGTTGTTCATACTGTTAACTGGGTAAGTTTATCACAAGTTATACGGTGTGATTGGTGTGACTGGTATGAGTCTTGCCCTGGATTCCAAAATCCTTTCCTTGTACTGTCAGCTCTTCCGGGCACAGTTTCTCTAACTGAGGTCTGGAGGAGGGACATAGAGGGAGGAGCCAGAGCACACCAGTATCCAAATTCTTTCTTAAAGTCTCCTGCGGAGCCCGTCTATTCCCCATGGTCCTTACGGAGTCCCCAGCATCCACTACGGACTACGAGAAATAGATTTACCGGTAAGTAAAATCTTATTTTATCTGGCACTGCTGGGGGGCATATCATGTGTATCTGGCACTGCTGGGGGGCATATCGTGTATCTGGCACTGCTGGGGGGCATATAATGTGTATCTGACACTGCTGCATATCTGTATCTGACATATCATGTCTATCTGGTACTTCTGTGCGGCATATTGTGTCTTTCTGGCAGTTCTGGGGGGCATATCATGTATGTGGCACTGCTTGGGTGCATATCATGTGTATCTGGCACTGCTGGGGGGCATGTCATGTGTATCTGACACTGCACTACTGGGGTCATTATGTGTATCTGGCACTATACTGGAGACATTATGTGTATCTGGCACTATACTGGAGACATTATGTGTATCTGGCACTATACTGGAGACATTATGTGTATCTGGCACTATACTGGAGACATTATGTGTAAGGAACACTACTGTGGCTGTTATGTGTAAGGCTGCTAATTGTGTGTGTAGAGGGAGTGTGAAAAGATATTTATTTATAGTTTGATAATACGAAGTTGCGATGCCACGCCCACTTTTCCAGGAGCACCTTCGGTGTACGCATGGTGAAGTGGGGGGTGTGCTTCGTAATTTTCTCACTCTGGTGCTACCGTGTTTCCCCGATAATAAGCCCTACCCCGAAAATAAGCCCTACCCTTGCTTTTGGAAACTGGTCCAAAATAAGCCCTACCCCGAAAATAAGCCCTATCAAAATTCCCATTATCCGAGTTCGTGCACTAAACGCCCACAGCTCCACCCCCGCTAACCCCCTTCACCGCCGCCCTGCTTGAGGGATGCTGTACAGTACTGTATTAGCCGTTGAAGAATCCAGCTCCCAGTCCCAGGGATGCATTGCGCCCTGCGCATGATGTCACCGCGCACATCACGCGGCTTCTTTACACGGCGGGAGCGGAGTAGCAGCGGCACCGGCGGAAAGCAAGAAGAAGAACTGGAAACTGGAACTGGAAAGTGCTGTAGGCGAGGAGCAGGACTGGGGGCATGGGGGCTGTAAAAGGAGGACTGGGGGCTGTATAAGGTGTATATGAAACATAAATGAATTGTGTGAATGTACACACGCTTTGCTTAATACACAAAGTTATTAAAAATATTGTATTAAATGACCTTCAGGCTGTGTGTATAAGGTGTATATGAAACATAAATGCATTCTGTCCTTAGACTTGGGTCCCATCACCATGATATCTGGGGGCATGGTGGCTGTAAAAGCAGGACTGGGGGCTGTAAAAGCAGGACTGCGGGCATGGTGGCTGTAAAAGTAGGACTGGGGGCATGATGGCTGTAAAAGCAGGCACCTGTTTTTTGAAATTTGCTGTCAATGTTAATTATAATAAGCCCTACCCCGAAAATAAGCCATATGGTGTTTTTTGTTAAAAAAAAAAAATAAGACAGCGTCTTATTATCAGGGAAACACAGTACAGGTTGAGTATCCCTTATCCAAAATACTTGGGACCAGAAGTATTTTGGATATCGGATTTTTCCGTATTTTGGAATCATTGCATACCATAATGAGATACCATGATGTTGGGACCCAAGTCTAAGCACAGAATGCATTTATGTTACATATACACCTTATACACACAGCCTGAAGGTCATTTAATACAATATTTTTAATAACTTTGTATATTAAACAAAGTTCGTGTACATTGAGCCATCAGAAAACCAAGGTTTCACTATCTCACTCTCACTCAAAAAATTCCGTATTTCGGAATATTCCGTATTTCGGAATATTTGGATATGGGATACTCAACCTGTAGTAGGCCTGGAGCCGGCCCTAGATTGGTACTAATTAAAAATGTCAGCCACACTTCTTATCTAAGGAGCTTGCCCCAGGAGAGTATTGAATGAATTTCATGATAATCGGGTTGAGGAGAGTAATATACTAGGAGACGTAAGGCATGAGTAGTGACTGTAGAGTGGTGAATCTATATAATATAGTAGGAGAAATGCTGAGGTCAAAAGTAAGTCAATATAAAATAAATATTAAATGTATACAGAAAACTACTAGAACCATACTCGGACAGAGGACAATAAGATGGCTTTAAAAATGATTGGTGAGTAGGGTCGCAGAGGAGGTTGTGAAGGTTGTAAAGTACCAGCCAATCAGCTCCTAACTGCCATGTCACAGGCTGTGTTTGAGAAATGACAGTTATGAGCTGATTGGCTGCTACGTTATTTCCGTCCACTTTATCTCCATCCAAGGCTTAGTAAATAGACCCCTATGTCTATTAGAGGCTCCGGCACCTCATGCACAGCACTTTGTTTTGCCTCAATCGGGATTCAGCATCTCTTACTGCTACACAAATAGTTACTCTTCCTGTAGCCATCAACGCGTTTCGAGTATTTAACGCTTTGTCAAAGCAGTCAGATATGTTTGATATGTCTGAGTGAATGATATGTCAGCAGTATAGGCACTAAAGTGGCAGTTGGATAGGAGAAGGACAATGATATGAAATGACTCCAGGAGAAGAGGATGACCAGCTGTGCGGAAAATGGAAGATAGGTCCAGAAGTATGAATAACGAGTACACTTTACTGAAAGTAGATCCATGAAGGGAATCTGATGTTCCTTTCCTCTATGAGCAGGGTTTACATTTGGAACCACAGAATTCTAGCAGAGAGGGTAGATACATAATCCCCAGCAGCAGCCATATATACAACCATTTAGTATATACAACAGCATGTCATTTACCTAAGTGGTAATTTGTCTTTGTCGTTTGTGAGATGGACTAGTCCATTATGCAGTTGTTAGAGACTAAGGAGAAATTAGCAGTAGACCTCCTGGACCCCCAGAGAGAGTGTGTCCAGTTCTCCCATACAAGTTATTACCTGCCTGCAAGATGGACAGGAAAGTTTGACGATGCTGCAGTCACGTCTGCAAACCACACCCACCCTGGGGAACACTAAGTGGGAAGGGCTGTGGTGATGTCATCAATGCCGTCATACACTATACGTTAGCCCATTTGGGGACTTGAATGGCATCACAGTATTGACTAGTGATGTGCACCTGACATTTTTCGGGTTTTATTTTGGTTTTGGATTCGGTTCCACGGCCGTGTTTTGGATTCGGACGCGTTTTGGCAAAACCTCCCTGAAAATTTTTTGTCGGATTCGGGTGTTTTTTACAAAAAAAACTCAAAAACAGCTTAAATCATAGAATTTGGGGGTAATTTTGATCCCATAGTATTATTAACCTCAATAACCATAATTTCCACTCATTTTCAGTCTATTCTGAACACCTCACACCTCACAATATTATTTTTAGTCCTAAAATTTGCACCGAGGTCGCTGTGTGACTAAGCTAAGCGACCCAAGTGGCCGACACAAACACCTGGCCCATCTAGGAGTGGCACTGCAGTGTCAGACAGGATGGCATTTGAAAAAATAGTCCCCAAACAGCACATGATGCAAAGAAAAAAAGAGGCGCAATGAGGTAGCTGTGTGACTAAGCTAAGCGATCCAAGTGGCCGACACAAACACCTGGCCCATCTAGGAGTGGCACTGCAGTGTCAGACAGGATGGCACTTCAAAAAAATAGTCCCCAAACAGCACATGATGCAAAGAAAAAAAGAGGCGCAATGAGGTAGCTGTGTGACTAAGCTAAGCGACCCAAGTGGCCGACACAAACACCTGGCCCATCTAGGAGTGGCACTGCAGTGTCAGACAGGATGGCACTTCAAAAAAATAGTCCCCAAACAGCACATGATGCAAAGAAAAAAAGAGGCACAATGAGGTAGCTGTGTGACTAAGCTAAGCGACCCAAGTGGCTGACACAAACACCTGGCCCATCTAGGAGTGGCACTGCAGTTTTCTAGCGAGAGGCTGAGTGCTTCCATCCTCATGTGAAGCTGAACCACTAGCCATGAACATAGGCCAGGGCCTCAGCCGTTCCTTGCCACTCCGTGTCGTAAATGGCATATTGGCAAGTTCAGCTTCTCCTCAGACGCTTTTAATTTAGATTTTTGGGTCATTTTACTGAACTCTTGTTTTTTGGATTTTACATGCTCTCTACTATGACATTGGGCATCGGCCTTGGCAGACGACGTTGATGGCATTTCATCGTCTCGGCCATGACTAGTGGCAGCAGCTTCAGCACGAGGTGGAAGTGGATCTTGATCTTTCACTATTTTACCCTCCACATTTTTGTTCTCCATTTTTTAATGTGTGGAATTATATGCCAGTATCAATAGCAATGGCCTACTATATACTGCGCACAACTGAAATGCACCACAGGTATGGATGGATAGTATACTTGACGACATAGAGGTAGGTAGAGCAGTGGCCTACTGTACCGTACTGCTATATATTATATACTGGTGGTCAGCAAACTGTGCAAAACTGAAATGCACCACAGGTATGGATGGATAGTATACTTGACGACACAGAGGTAGGTAGAGCAGTGGCCTTCTGTACCGTACTGCTATATATTATATACTGGTGGTCAGCAAACTGTGCAAAACTGAAATGCACCACAGGTATGGATGGATAGTATACTTGACGACACAGAGGTAGGTAGAGCAGTGGCCTACTGTACCGTACTGCTATATATTATATACTGGTGGTCAGCAAACTGTGCAAAACTGAAATGCACCACAGGTATGGATGGATAGTATACTTGACGACACAGAGGTAGGTAGGGCAGTGGCCTTCTGTACCGTACTGCTATATATTATATACTGGTGGTCAGCAAACTGTGCAAAACTGAAATGCACCACAGGTATGGATGGATAGTATACTTGACGACACAGAGGTAGGTAGAGCAGTGGCCTACTGTACCGTACTGCTATATATTATATACTGGTGGTCAGCAAACTGTGCAAAACTGAAATGCACCACAGGTATGGATGGATAGTATACTTGACGACACAGAGGTAGGTAGAGCAGTGGCCTACTGTACCGTACTGCTATATATTATATACTGGTGGTCAGCAAACTGTGCAAAACTGAAATGCACCACAGGTATGGATGGATAGTATACTTGACGACACAGAGGTAGGTAGAGCAGTGGCCTACTGTACCGTACTGCTATATATTATATACTGGTGGTCAGCAAACTGTGCTAAACTGAAATGCACCACAGGTATGGATGGATAGTATACTTGACGACACAGAGGTAGGTAGAGCAGTGGCCTACTGTACCGTACTGCTATATATTATATACTGGTGGTCAGCAAAATTATGCACTGTACTCCTACTATATACTACAATGCAGCACAGATATGGAGCGTTTTTCAGGCAGAGAACGTATAATACTGGTGGTCACTGGTCAGCAAAACTCTGCACTGTACTCCTCCTATATAATACTGCTGGTCTCCAGTCCCCACAATAAAGCAGTGTGAGCACAGATATATGCAGCACACTGAGCACAGATATGGAGCGTTTTTCAGGCAGACAACGTATAATACTGGTGGTCACTGGTCAGCAAAACTCTGCACTGTACTCCTCCTGTATAATACTGCTGGTCCCCAGTCCCCACAATAAAGCAGTGTGAGCACAGATATATGCAGCACACTGAGCACAGATATGGAGTGTTTTTCAGGCAGACAACGTATACTGATGGTCACTGGTCAGCAAAACTCTGCACTGTACTCCTCCTATATAATACTGCTGGTCCCCAGTCCCCACAATAAAGCAGTGTGAGCACAGATATATGCAGCACACTGAGCACAGATATGGAGCGTTTTGCAGGCAGACAACGTATAATACTGGTGGTCACTGGTCAGCAAAACTCTGCACTGTACTCCTCCTATATAATACTGCTGGTCCCCAGAATAAAGATATTTGCACTGCAGCCCCCTGAAACAAAGTGAGAGGATGCCAGCCACGTCCTCTCACTATCATTTCCAATGCACGAGTGAAAAATGGCGGCGACGCGCGGCTCCTTATATAGAATCCGAATCTTGCGAGAATCCGACAGCGGGATGATGACGTTCGGGCGCGCTCGGGTTAACCGAACAAGGCGGGAGGATCCGAGTCTGCCTCGGACCCGTGTAAAAAGGGTGAAGTTCGGGGGGGTTCGGATTCCGAGGAATAGAACCCGCTCATCACTAGCTATTGACCACCTCTTCTTTTTATCATCCCCTCTGCATCTCCTGTTGTTGACTCGGAATGAGAAGTAGGAAATGATGCTCCATAGCTTTGTAAATTACAAAGTACAAATATTCACAAATGTGTCCTGCTCAGTAGAACACATAAACAATCCTTACTGAGCCCAGTAGACCCAGGTACCTGAATGGAGAAGAAGCTGGGATCCAACCCCATTAAACACAGAGTTTCCAGGCGTCTGCAGGACACAGTAGTTGCACTCAGGGTAGTAATGTTATGTACTTTGTTAAAAACGTTTCCGAGTGCTTTTTAATTTCTAAAATACAATTAGCGGGGAGAGGCCCTTGAATACCTGGAAGATACACAGAAAAAGGATGCATGACGTAGGTACAAAGGAACAAAGGTAATTGAGGAAGTGCATATGCTCTCTGCAATGGGTTTATGAAGCTTTACTTTGCTAATTGAATCAGAGAAAGCGCTGTTGTGATATTACCAGCTCGGAGCGCAGGGAGCCTTACAGAAGGCAAGCCATTCATTAACCCAGCAATTCATTACACCTAATGCTGGTGCCACAATAGCTTTATTATCCTGGAATTTCCTAAAATTGTTGTGTGTTCTTATGGCTTCTAGTAAACATATTTGTGTCACAGTACAGGCTGACTTTGGTTTCTCTGAAAGATGACGGTTAACCTGGTAATTGGAGTATAATGGTACAACTATAAGTACAATCCATATGCTGTATTTATATTTATCTGCAAGTCTTAGGGTCGGGGGAGAGCTAACAACCCACTGACATGGGGGCCCGGTTCACAGATCTATGCAATGGCGAAAATTACACAGCTGAGCAATCGATGGCCGACGAGCGAGTTACCTTTGCCAAGTCGGTCGCTGTGAGGATTTAATCGCAAATTGATTAATAGTCCCGCCATTTGGCGCATGCAGTCGGAAATATCAACGGCAAAATGGAGCAGTGGCCATTTTGGCGGACACCGGCGCCCTAGCTAGTGCTCAGAGTTACTGAGCTACCGCTGCCTGCTAGAAAGGAGGGGGGCCCGAATGGAGACTAAACACGGTCCTCCTCGCTTAATATGCCCCTGCCCACTGGCAAGTGGCCCGGGCTCGTCCACCAATGTGATGCAACTATGGCCTTGACAAAAATCTATGGGTATGGTTTGTCTATTGGGGGTCATTCCGAGTTGATCGCTAGCTGCCGTTGTTCGCTGCATAGCGATCATTTAAAATAAAGGCAAATCTGCGCATGCGTATGCACCGCAGTGCTCACGCGCGACATACGGGTACAAAGAGCATTGTGGTTTTGCACAGGTTCTAGGTTCCGCTGCACATCTCTATTTTATTTTTAATGCAGAGTAAATAATAATAATTTAAAAAAAGAAGACAAAAAAGAAGACAGTTATGCAAAGTTAGTGGGTGGGTAGTCTGGGAAAACTCTGCAGAGTCTCTTAATGCCTAGAGGGATGGGTAATCCTTCGGCCATGGGTCCCCAGAGGTGTCCTCCCCGAGGGGGTGTTTCCTCTCCTCAGTGTTGAATGATGACTAACTCTTAAAGAGTCATGAGGCTTGCGCCATCTTGTTCCTCTGATAGGACAAGTTTTTAAGAATTCTGGACCAATCTTGGTCCGGAATTCCCTATTTTTTTAATGCAGAGTAAATAATACTAATAATAATTTAGAAAAATTAAGACAAAATAGAAGTCAGAAGGGATGACTGGGTTATGCAAAGTTAGTGAGTGGGTGGTCTGGGGAAACTCTGCAGAGTCTCTTAATGCCTAGAGGGACAGGCAATCCTTCAGCCATGGGTTCCCATAGGTTTCCTCCCCGAGGGGGTGATGACAGGCAATCCTTCAGCCATGGGTTCCCATAGGTTTCCTCCCTGAGAGGGTGATTCCTCTCCTCGGTGTTGAATGATGACTAACTCTTAATGAGTCATGAGGCTTCCGCCATCTTGTTCCTCTTATAGGACAAGTTTTTAAGAATTCTGGACCAATCTTGGTCCGGAATTCCCTATTTTTTAATGCAGAGTAAATAATACTAATAATAATAAAAAAAAAGAAGACAAAAAAGAAGACAGAAAGATGACTGGGTTATGCAAAGTTAGTGGGTGGGTGGTCTGGGAAAACTCTGCAGAGTCTCTTAATGCCTAGAGGGATGGGTAATCCTTCGGCCATGGGTCCTCAGAGGTGTCCTCCCCGAGGGGGTGTTTCCTCTCCTCAGTGTTGAATGATGACTAACTCTTAAAGAGTCATGAGGCTTGCGCCATCTTGTTCCTCTGATAGGACAAGTTTTTAAGAATTCTGGACCAATCTTGGTCCGGAATTCCCTATTTTTTAATGCAGAGTAAATAATACTAATAATAATTAAAAAATAAAAAAATAAAAAAGAAGACAGAAGGGATGACTGGGTTATGCAAAGTTAGTGGGTGGGTGGTCTGGGAAAACTCTGCAGAGTCTCTTAATGCCTAGAGGTATGAGCATTCCTTCAGTCATGGGTCCCCAGAGGTTTCCTCCACAAGGTAGGGTTTTCCTCTCCTTAGTGCTGAACGATGATTCTTCATGAGTCACGAGTCTTCCACCATCTTGTTCCTCTTATAGGACAAGTTTGTAAGATTTCTGGACCAATTTTGGTCCGGAATTCCCTATTTTTAATGCAGAGTAAATACTACTACTACTACTACTACTACTACTACTACTACTACTAATAATAATAATAATAATAATAAAAATAAGAAGAACACAAAGAAGAAGAAGAATATGTAAAAGAAGAAGAAGAAGAAGAAGAAAAAGAAGAAGAAAAACAGGCAACATTTAACTTGAAATAAAAATGGCCATTTTTAAATATATTTTGCTTGACGTCTTTATGTTTATCAATAAATACTCTCAAAAGGTGAAGAGATGACACATATTTGGAGAGACAAAAATATTAGGAGAGTTCAGAACCATGTATTGTTTATTCTGCACAAGAGAGAACCAGATGAGGCAGCCATGTAGGGCACACTACATAGTGTACACTGTGCAATACGCAAAACATGGCATCAAAGCATAGAAGGGTAAAATCAAAAGCAACTAAGAGGAGCCCCAGTTCCCCATCTTACACAGTAAGGAATATGGTTTTACGCTATCATTTGCTTTTTTCCTTTATAACAATTTAACAGGGAGCTGAGGAGAAAATAACAAAAGAGGGTCGTGTTACAGTTTGAAATAATTTATAAAAATGTATCTGACCAAAAAAATAAATAAAAAAATAAAGTTATATTAATTGTCTGACACTCAGAAGATGGTAAACTCATATTGTGAGTTGCATAAAATATTTATATGAAGGCTACATGGATTACTGACACCTCAGGAGTGATGTGATAACTTTGGGCTGTGGTAAGGGTTCCAATCACACAGACTTTGTTTCAGTGCAAAATAGACAAATGCAAGTGCTATGAGAGCACCTAAACACGGTACTAAAATTCTAAATAACTAGAGTGGAGATAATATCTTACAGGTTTAATCTCATTTTCACTTAAAAACCAATATCAGTAAAAAAAAAAATGCTGAGCGAGTGCTGGATGTGATCTGCAGTACAGAACGTCTGACCTGCTTCATAGGACTGGACCAACGACTGACCTGCAGCAGAGTCTTGAGAGCAGCGGCACGTGACTGCACCAAGAAAGAAGATGCCGCTGAAGTCCTGGAACAGCAGAGGGCTTATCGCAAAATGAGCTTCGTACAAACATCTATTTCCTAAGTTAGCGATTCCCAAACTGGGTTGCAGGGATGCCCTGGGTTGGTTGCCCAGGATGTATTCAAATTATTTATGGCCAATGTAATAGGTAAAACCAGTGCTGGTGGGTTCCCATCATAACATATGTGGTCAAACAAGCAAATTCTGTCCCTCACCACATAACTGAACCTAAGGATGATCTTTAATCACAATTTAATTAAATTAATGTTTTTCTGAATTTCACGCTAAGAAAATGTTGATGTAGAGGAGCCATGAAGAAAATTCTGATACTCTGTGGCGCAGTGACTCAAAATTATTTGGGAACCACATGTAGTGGGAAACACTAAATACAGGTCCGGTTCTAGACCTTGTGGCGCCCAGGGCGGAATTTTCCTTTGCCCCTCCCAATAGGAGGGGAAAAGGGGCGTGGCTTCATAGGGAAGGTGCGTGGTCACAGTTATGCCCACTGTAGTTGTGCCCCCTGTAGCTGTGCCCCCAGTAGATTTGCCCCCAGTAGTTTTGCCCTTTGTAGCTGTGCCCTCAGTAGTTTTGCCCCCTGTAGCAGTGCCCCAGTAGCTGTGCCCCCAGTAGTTTTGCCCCCTGTACATGTGCCCCCAGTAGTTTTGCCCCCTATAGCTGTGCCCCTAATAGATGCTTACTCCAAAAAAAAAAAAAAATACTCACCAGTCCCGCTCCTGCTTCCCGACCGCTGCTGTTGCTGTCCTCCGTCTCCGGCCGCCGCTCCTCAGATCTATGGGAGAGACGTCATGACGTCTCTCCCATAGTGCCGCACACTGCACAGACACTAGAGGTCAATTATGAACTCTAGCATCTGCTCCCACAATGTCGTGCAGTGCGCAATGACGTCAGGCGTACCGCGCGGCACCAGTAGCGGTTCTTGCCATGGCAAAAAGCCTGCTTGCCCGTGGCAAGAGCTGCTACTGACTACATGTTTCTGTTTGTGAATTCGGTTACCAGTATTACACTATGGGCCCGATTCAGTAAGGATTGCATATTCTGCTAATTATCAGAATTTGCAATCCTTGTGAACGCATGCTGGGGTTACCCAGCATGCTGACCGCCACTTCCCCCCCTCGATCAAGCACAAATTGCGATCGCATCGCATTTTCTGCTTGATAGCAGAAAGTAAGCTGCACCGGCAGGAGGTCCACCACCATCTTTCTGATGATGTCACACGCAGCCGCCGCGATCACACCTACACCATGCCCCCTGTTGCCATGACTCCGCCTCCGCCCCGCAATTCTCCGTCTCGGCCTAGGAAACAGAGCGTTGACAGGCAGAGACGATCGTATTTTCTGCGGCCCCTTTCCGAAAATGCCGGCACATGCGCAAGACGGGCGCTGCACATTTTTTGTAATTTCTCATACGTCCTAGAGGATGCTGGGGACGACATCAAGACCATGGGGTATAGACGGGATCCGCAGGAGACATGGGCACTCTAAAGCCTTTTCATTGGGTGTGAACTGGCTCCTCCCTCTATGCCCCTCCTCCAGACCTCAGTTGTAGGAACTGTGCTCAGGGAGACTGACATTTCGAGGAAAGGAATTACTTAACTAGTGGTGAGATATCTACCAACTCACACCCTCAACCATGCCGCACACATGGCATTCAACATAACACACGCCAACAGGCATGAACTAATTGCGGCAACATGCTGAAACCAAGATAACACAACTTGTGTAACTCTAATAACTAAACTGCAGGTAAAGTACGCACTGGGACGGGCGCCCAGCATCCTCTACGGACTAGGAGAAAAGGATTTACCGGTAGGTTATCAAAATCCTATTTTCTCATGCGTCCTAGAGGATGCTGGGGATGACATCAAGACCATGGGGTCTATACCAAAGCTCCAGTACTGGCAGGAGAGTGCGGATGACCCTGCAGCACCGATTGACCAAACTTCAGGTCCTCATCGTCCAAGGTATCAAACTTGTAGAACTTAGCAAATGTGTTTGACCCCAACCAAGTAGCTGCTCGGCAAAGTTGTAATGCCGAGACCCCCCGGGCAGCCGCCCAGGATGAGCCCACCTTCCTAGTGGAGTGGGCCTTTACAGACGTCGGTAACGGCAATCCAGCCGTAGTATGAGCTTGCTGAATCATATTTCTAATCCAACGTGCAATAGTCTGCTTGGAAGCAGGACAGCCAATCTTGTTGTGATCATACAGGACAAACAGAGCCTCTGTTTTCCGTATACGAGCTGTTCTAGCAACATAGATTTTCAAAGCTCTAACCACATCTAGAGACTTTGAATCAGTGAATGTGTCAGTAACTACTGGTACCACAATAGGTTGGTTTATGTGAAAAGCAGAGAAACCACCTTTGGAAGAAAATGTTGGCGAGTTCGCAACTCTGCCCTATCTTCATGGAAGATCAGGTAAGGGCTCTTGTGAGACAAGGCCCCCAATTCAGACACCCGCCGTGCGGATGCCAATGCCAAAAGCATCACCACTTTCCAAGTGAGAAACTTCAACTCTATCTTTTGTAGAGGCTCAAACCAATCCGATTGAAGGAACTGCAATACCACGTTAAGATCCCATGGTGCCACTGGAGGCACGAATGGAGGCTGGATGTGCAGAACCCCTTTCACGAAGGTCTGAACCTCTGGAAGAGAGGCCAATTGTTTTTGGAAGAACACTGACAAGGCCGAAATCTGGACCTTGATTGATCCCAATCGTAGGCCCGCCTCCACACCATCCTGCAAAAAATGGAGAAAACGTCCTAAGTGAAACTCTTCCGTAGGAGCTTTCTTGGATTCACACCAAGACACATATTTTCTCCAAATACGGTGGTAATGTTTTGACGTTACTCCCTTTCTGGCCTGAATAAGGGTGAGGATGACCTCCTTAGGAATACCCCAATAATATCATGGCTGGCACTCTGTCCAAAATACTGCGCAATTTCCCGGGTGCCCTTAGTGGGATGACAGGTAGTATAAGCAGAAATACTGCGGCACTCTCGGAACTTACTAATGTAACAATATATTCTGGTGATGAGGATGACCACTAATATGCAAGTCAACATTTCAGTTTATTCAACATTAATCATAGTAAGTCCTGAAAGTAGTGTGGCATTTCTGCATATCTCCTATATAATAGCCCAGATCTGTGACTTTGTGATTCATTTGCTAACGCTGGGCGGAGTCACAACACTGGGCGGAGTTAGTCAAATGAGTCACAGATCTGGCCAAATCTACAGGAGACTAGGAGCAGAAGCAGATGGTATGGACATGGCACAGGCAGGGGTGCATACCTCCCAGCTTTCTGCAGGAGCTTTCTTCAGGCAGAAGGAGGGACACACACTCGGCGAAAAGGGGGCGTGGCTTCACGGGAGGGCTCCCGTTTTCGTCAGTGAGGGGGCTTGCCCAGCGCTCTGTGAGCTGCTGGCATGCCCCCAGGGGCTGATTATGAGTCCGGGGGGCCCAGGGCACTTGAGACAGGGGAGCCCTATCACATTGCTGTGCCTGCTGTGGGGTTGGGGGCGTGGCCTTATCGCGGGACGCGCGGCCACGCCCCCTTATGCAAATTCCGATTTTTATTTTTTTTAATGGGATTTTGGCCCCTCAGCTAGGGCTAAATCCAGAGGAGGTGGTCGCTCTCCCCTACACACCCGCACAGGCAGAAGAAAGCAGGGAGACTGCTGCCTCCCTGTAACACCACAGACCTGCCAACACGCAGCAGCGTGTGCTGACTGTAGCACAATGCTGCCGTTGTTGCTGGCAGTACGGGGGGGGGGGGGGGAGCTTCTGAGCTGGGACAGAGCTACTCCAGCCGGGGGGGCCCCTAAAACTGTGGGGCCAACGGTACGTACCCCCTGCCCCCCCCCACCTTAATCCGGCTCTGCTGCTGGAACCCCCCCTTAATCCGTACCCCCTAATGCCCCCTCTCCCTCTACTATTCACAGCTGCTCTGCTAAGCAGAACAGCGAGTACAGGAGCTTTCCAACTGCCCCCCCCCACCGCGGGACACTGCGACCCGCGGGTGGGACAGCGGGACAGACCCCAAAAAATGGGACTGTCCCGCGAAAATCGGGACATTTGGGAGGTATGGGGGTGTGTGAGGGGTATGTCATACAGACAGACGGGCACCGGATCACTGTGTGCTTGACCCCCCACATCGGCATACTCAGCAGGGTCTCTCTGGCGCGGAGGAGCGTCACTTTCTGGCACACTCCACGCTTCTTAGCTGCAGTTTTGTGGGGCACCTGCCGCTGTGCAGGTTCCGTACTGCCTCTGTTATCTCTGTTATCTCCAGCCCCGGCAACCCCACCGCTAGCTGCAGCGCTGCCACCCACAGTGAGGTGCGCCCAGCTCATTCACACACTTTAGCTGGCGGGTAGCGCTGCAGAAATCCGAGCTGCTTGCAGGCTCCGACCCACTTCTCCCTCCAGCCGCAGCGTCTCCTGGGAGCTAACCAGTCACTCCCAGTCTCCCCTTACCACAGTGCCCGGCAGCCGCGAGGTCCGCGCCACGTGCATGCTATGACCCCCTCCTCCCTCCAGCCGCAGCATCTCCTGAGGGCTAACCAGTCATTTCCAGTCTCACCTTACCACAGTGCCCGGCAGCTGCGCGAGGTATGCGGTGTGTGACTGAGGAGGGGGGGAGGGATGCGGACGGGCAGAGGAAGCAGGACTCCAGCCTGAGAGAGTCAGCCATGCCAAGTCTCCAGCAGCAGCAGATCCCAACAGGTTGGAGTGGAACAGCAGCAGCCAGCAGCAGTGACTCCGGTAAGACACATCTGTCTGTCACCACTGTTTTGTCCCTAATACCAATCTCTCCCGTGCCCTGTGTTCTGTCATGTCCCTGTCACCCCTGGCCTTGCCATGCCACCCTTATCCTGGCCCTTTCACCCTTATCCTGGCCCTTTCACCCTTATCCTGGCCCTGTCACCCTTATGCTGGCCCTGTTACCCCTATCCTGGCCCTGTCACCCCTGTGCTTGCCCTGTCAACCCTATACTGGCCCCGTCACCCCTGTCCTGGTCCTGCCGCCCCTACCCTGGCCCTGTCACCCCTATTCTGTCCCTGTCATTTCTGTCCTGGCCCCGTCGCCCCTGTCCTGGCCCCGTTACCTCTGTCCTGGCACCGTCACCCCTGTTCTGACCCTGTCACCCCTGTCCTGGCCCCGTCAACCCTGTTCTGACCCTGTCACCCCTGTCCTGGCCCTGTTACTGCATACCCTCCAACTACCCTTTATGGCATGTACAGTACCCGCAGCGCCTCCAGACCTCTCCCCAATGCACCACACCTCCGCACCTTCCCCTCCACCACATGCGGCACTCCACCCCTCCCCCACATGCTGTGCCTCCAGACCCCCTACACCACCCGCAGCTCCCACTCCTCCGCCCCTTCACCACCCACAGCACCTCCAGGCCCCCTCCACCATTCACCCCCCTTATATGTCTCCCCCCACATCTGCCCCCTCCACCCGCAGCATCTGCAGACACCCTCCTCCATCCGCGGTCCCCCCCTCACCCACCCCTCCCCCACCAACGGCACCCCTGCACCTGCCCCTCCACCACCTGCAGCACCTCCGGACCTCCTTTCCCATCCGCCGCACCACCCGTACCTGCCCCTACCCTACCCATGGTGCCTGCGGTCCCCTACCCCACCCCCGGCACTCCCGTCCCTTCCCATCCCACAGCACCTCCGGAACCCTTCACCCATCCACAACATCCCCACACCTGCCCCTCTCCCACCCGTGGCACCCCTGCCCCTCCCCCACCTGCAGTGCCTCCGGACCCCTCCCCCATCTGCATCCCCCACTCTTCTGCCCCTCCCCCACCCGCAGCACCTCCCGAACCGTCCCCATCCGGGCCCCACCCCCACTTCTGCCCCCCCTCCACCCGCAGCATCTACAGACACCATCCGCAGTTTCCCCCGCACCCGCTACATTCTGTACATCGTGCCCTGCAGGTGCTGTTCACGCCGTCGCAAGGGGCTGCGCCTCCTTCACCATCGCACGCCCTTTCATTGTGCAATATTTAACCACTAACAAAGGAATGCAGGTAATACTCCATATAATACAAATATTAAACCCCAGAAAGGCATGCAAGGGTTAAGGGGGTGTAGCCCCTTGCGACGGTGTGAAGAGCGTCCGTAGGGCGCGATGAAGCACCTAGTACTATATATGTGTATGTGTGTGTGTGTGTGTGTGTGTGTGTGTGTGTATACAGTGATTGCACTTACACGCTATAGGGCATCTTTTATCCCAAAATTACAATGGAGGATCCATTTTCACAAACTGATGGTGTTCCAGGGAATGCTCTCTGCAACCAGTGCAGCTTTTATGCGACTGTCCCACCATCCTAATAGTGAACACTTTTGTCCCAACTGCTGGGAGGTGTGTCATGTTCCTGTGTGCCCATACCTCCCAACATGACCTTCTCCAGGTGGGACAGAATGCTTTGCTTCTGGACTTCCCTCTTATACTGTATGATTGCCATCACCTGTAGTGAAACGCCTTTCTTATCATTACCTGTTCAACACAGTTGCCGGCAATCATAGAGTAATAGAAAAATCCAGAAACAGAGCATTGTGTTCCTCCTGGAGAAGGTCATGTTGGGAGGTATGTGAGTGGGAACATCTCGTGTGCTAGACATGACCCTAGAGAACAGGTTCTCAAACTCGGTCCTCAGGACCCCAGACAGTGCATGTTTTGCAGGTCTCCTCACAGAATCACAAGTGAAATAATTAGCTCCACCTGTGGACCTTTTAAAATGCGTCAGTTAGTAATTAATACACCTGTGCACTTGCTGGGTTACCTGCAAAACATGCACTGTGTGGGGTCCTGAAGACCGAGTTTGAGAACCACTGCCCTAGAGCATACTTGCCTACCTGACCCTCTCCATGAGGGAGAAAATGCTCTGTTCCTGGACTTTCCTGGTAATGTATGATTGCCATCACCTGTGGTGAGCTAGTTAATTGATAAGAAAGGTGTTTCACCACAGGTGATGGCAATCATACATTACCAGGAAAGTCCAGGAACAGAGCATTTTCTCCCTCATGGAGAGGGTCAGGTAGGCAAGTATGCCCTAGAGTGTGGCAGCCATGCAACTAACAGGGTGTGGCCACACTCGCTGAAGGAGGGCCCCCGGGAGGTTACTGTACCGGGGCCCAGGATTTCTCTTGGCAGCCCTGGGTATAACAGTGGGTCTCTAACTGTGTGCCATGGCACCCTGGGAATGCCTCGGGACACTTGCAAGGGAGCTTTGGATTGGTAGTCCATGACCAATTCAAATTACTTAAGGGGGGGTACTCACGGAGCGATCGCTGCTTAAAATCTAAGCAATCTGACTAGATTGCTTAGATTTTAAGCAGTGATCTCTCCGTGTGTACCCCCTACAGCGATAGCGATGCGCAGCCCCGCGCATCGCTATCGCTGCAGCTAGATTGGCCAATCTAGCGGGTCGCTCACTTCACCCGCTGAGTGAAATGAGCGCCCCCCCCCCCCCGCTCCGCGGTTCGCTCAGCACACATCTCTCCCACATCTGCCAGTGAGTACTGGCCTTTATGGTCAATGTAATAGATTTTTTAAAAACAGTGCTGGTGGCTGTCAATCAAAAATATATGTGAACAAACAGAAGCAAATCTTGTCCGTCAGCACATAACTGAACTGAAGGATGATATATAAACACAATTTGTTTCATTTAATTTTTTTTTCTACATTTCTCAATAAGAAACTTTAGGCCTAGAGGTGTCGTGAAAATTATTCTGATGCTCTAGGGCAGGCATTCCCAACCGCGGTCCTCAAGGCACACCAACAGGGCAGGTTTTAGTGATATCCAGGCTTCAGCACAGATGGTTAAATCAAAATAACTGAGCTACTAATTAAGTCACCTGTGTTCAAGCCTGGATATCACTAAAACCTGGACTGTTAGTGTGCCTTGAGGACCGTGGTTGGGAAACACTGATCTAGGGTACCGTGATTAAAAAATTTTTGGGAACCACATACAATTATACTTATTTATTCTATATATTGCTCCACTTGTTTGTATGTGTAAATACGTGGATGTTATACATAGCCAAGCTCCATCCATCACCATGATGTAAATATACAGTATAAATTAGATCCGATTTTTACCTCAAATTATAAATATAAACATCTATTAACTTTAATATGAGATAGATAGATAGATAGATAGATAGATAGATAGATAGATAGATAGATAGATAGATAGACAGACAGACAGACTTCTTAGCAGGTGATAAACATGAGGGAAATACCTATTTTAAGCTAAAAATGTTGGGATTTGGTTCTGAACCCCTGGGACACCACCTGAATGACTAATTAGGCACTATGAAGTTTTTAATTATTTTTAATTGCCCAATAATTACATCTTATTTTTGGGGGTCAAAAACTACAAAATGTTAGAAATAGGGGTACAAGGTATGGAACAGGTATATTGGAGTGCTTTATGAGGATGACAATTCTTTTTAGTCTTGTAGGTGGGAGTAATCATTTTGTGGAACTTTTTTAAAAGTGACATAAAAGGACCTCTATATATACTTATACCCATTTTTATATACCCACAATTTAATTTTAGAACTTATTTTAATGAAAATCACTTGCTTTCTATCATTTTTCACTTAAAAAACAAACAAACCAAAAAAAAACAGTAACCCAGTTTGACACTGCAGTCACCTATCGCACCAATGAACATAGGCAAACGCAGTGGGGGTTTCCAGTTGCCCAGAAACCCTCCTCCTTTTGGCCAGTGGCTCAAATGAAGACAATAAGAATAATATATAATACGATTACTTGAGCTGCCGCCACATCATGCAGTGTTAGGGACAGAGCAGAGCTGCTGCACGTGCCCAGTTGTAGCAGCTTCTTCTACTAAGTTTGCAGTGTGTGTGGATCTGAATCCTCAGTCATTGCACTGGACCAGAGAGTAGCTGCCAGGAAGAGGAGACAGGAGCCTTACCATGAGGTGGGAGAATGTGTGCTTAGAAAGTACAGTACTGTCTCCTACTGGTTCTGTTATGTTTGTGTATTTATTTATTTATTTATTATGGGATGTTTAACTTTTCCTGACCACTTATTTTATTTATTTTAGTTAAATATGTTTAATAGAAATGTGTGCTGAGATTGTGTTCAATGCATACCTCCCAACTTTACAGTGGCAGTAAGAGGGGCTCCTGCGCGGCAAAGCCGCTCTTGCCTGGGAAAAGGAGTGTGGTGTCAAAGAAAGGGGCATGGCCTCGCGGCACTGCCGCAATCGCAAGCCACGGCCCCCATTTTTTGTCACTATGGGGGCATGGCCAGCACTCAGTGAGCTGCTGGCATGCCCCCAGTCCCTCTGCCTCCGTGAATAGACGCTGTGTGCGCATGTGCACAGCGTCTATTCACCGCTGCTGTGCAGTGAGTGCAAGAGCCTCCCAACTGCCCCCCCCTCCACTGCGGGACACTGCTGCCTGGTGGGACAGTGGAACAGTCTTGAAAAAAATGGGACTGTTCCGCGAAAATCAGGACAGTTAGGAGGTGTGTTCAATGTACAATTGTTCATGATGTGTGTAAAATCCATGTTCACATGGAGGCAGGCCCGGTGACAGGGGGACGAGGACAGAGGGGACACTTGTGCAAGGCCTTGAGGTTCAGTGGGGCCCCAAGGATCAGGGAGACAAATAAAAGGGCCACAGTGCATATATTGCTTTTTAAAGTGTATGCTCCAACTGCTCAATTTAAGTACTAGAAAACCAGTTAACAGGCCCCCTAAACCCTCCCCCTCCTTTTACCCCATCACTTTGTCCAGTCCCTGTGGTCCATGCTGTAGGCACGTGGAGGCCACACACACTACTGAGCCTCATTTTGACTTGTTTTAAGGACATTACATCAAAGTTGGATCAGCCTGTAGTGTGTTTTTCCACTTTCATTTTGAGTGTGACTCCAAATCCAGACCTCCGTGGTTTAATAAATTTGATTTCCATTGATAATTTTTGTGTGATTTTGTTGTCAGCACATTCAACTATGTAAAGAACAAAGTATTTAATAAGAATATTTCATTCATTCAGATCTAGGATGTGTTATTTTAGTGTTCCCTTTATTTTTTTGAGCAGTATATATATATATATATATATATATATATATAGTGTGTGAGATTGCGGACTGCATTTGAAAACCCCCCTCTGTAAATCCTGCATTTGCCCCTGATAAAAGGGAGATCTGCTATTATGTATCCCATGGGTCTTCAACCTGCGGCCCTCCAGCAATTGTGGAACTACACATCCCAGCATGCCCTGCCAGTTTTAGCCTGCCTTAATAGCAAAACTGTGCCAGGGCATACTGGGATGTGTAGTTCCAAAGCAAGTGGAGGGCCGCAGGTTGAAGACTCATGATGTAGGCAATATTTATAAATACATTTAAATGAAAACACCTCAGTTGCAGTACTTGGTAGGAAACAATAGAGGGCGACATTGTTGCATCTTAGCAACGGGAGATTAATGAAAAATCAATGGAACATTTTTCAGCCTTGAACTATTTATTTATTACGTACTATTAATAGACAGATTTCTCAATATCACCCCAGCCCACCTGACTCCTCCACACTTATAAACTGTCCTTCTGCTTTTCCCACATTTTATCCAAATGCAATAACCTGGAAAAGCCCTTCAATGAGGACACATAAAATGATCAGGTATTGGTTCAGAACTCATCTGAATCCGCAGCCTTTGGGCAATGTCATGTAGAGGAGGACACTGAGGGAGCACTGCACCTGTGATCAGGGCCTGTTGCCCAAGGGCCCCAGTAGTATAAGGGCCTCATAAGCAAATGCAGTGGGGGTTTCCAGTTGCCCAGAAACCCCCTCCTTTTGGCAAGCGGTTCAAATTCAGACAATAACAATAATCTATAATACGATTACTAGAGCTGCTGCCACATCATAATAGTTGAAGGTCCCCTCTTTCCAGGGGTACCAGACTTTTGAAAATCAGCCCTGGAGAACCGGAGATATCCGACTTCAAAGCAGTGGTCCCCATCCGAGCCTGTTAATTGATCTTCCCAGCCAGATGTCTCGGGTTCTGTCTGACTGAGGGTATCCTCCAGAAGCTGGGACTCTCCCCTTTCGGTGGACACTGGCAGTTTGTCTCTACTATGCCCAGAACCAGAGATATCAGCCTTCCAGCAGCTGGTCCCTGCTCCAGCTCCACACACCTGGTATGCGGTTTTATATTTTCACCGGGGGATTGCTCTGGCTCCTGAACTCTGATCCCCAAGTACCCAGAACCTCCTGAAAGGGTGGACCTTCTAGTGTTGTACCCCATTGAAAGCTAAGAAATCTATTTTTAGGAACTGGAGATATCATCAGTCAATCAAGCTGCCCTCCCACCGGAAAGTGATGAATATTAAGCCCACTCCACTATCCACCCCACCCCTGCGTATTAAACACCCCCTACCACCCTGGAAGTCATGTACCAGGCCCCTACATTTAGTTCAATGCCCCCTTCTACTCTTTAATGTTCTCCCTCCCGCCCCATCCCCATTTCATAGGATAGCACTCTCACCATCTGTGCAGTAAAGGAGTAATTAGTAGAAATTACTGCTCCAGGTCTTACATGCTGAGCGGAAGATAGAACACCCCCTATCGCACACGGGACATCAAAGCTGCCGCTGATAGCACCCCCCACCCATACCTATGGAGGATGGGTAGGTGCCCCAGTGGATTGCTTTGCCCAAGGGGCCTACACTGCTGTTAAGATGGCCCTGGTTGTGCCCCCACCCCCCCAAAACAAGATGGAACTGACAACCTCAACCAAAACTAGTGGAAGTCCTATAGGATGGGCCAGAATAATGGCATCATTATAAGTTAACCTGATATTATCTATAAAGTAAGATTTAAAGATCATCAAAGGAAAGAGTCCACCAAGTTTGGAATCAGTGAAGAACTTGACCAATAAGGGAAATAACAAAGGCCCAGTAGGGAAGGTGGTACAGCCTCCGCTGAGTGAGCCGGGTCAGAGACCATCACACTGGCAGATCGATCAGTGGCAGCTGAGACGTCCGGAGCTGGAGGCAGCGATTACTTTTACCTTATTCTTCACAGGGGAGATACAAGGTAGGCCACCGTAGGGATGCAAGACAACATGCAGGTGTCTGCAGAAGCAGAGAGTGTCAGGTTGTGCTAATCACTGGCGGGTGACAACAGATGATGCCACTCAAAGAGGATACCAGAGCAGAGGCCCTGGCAGCAGGATTGTCATTCCACAAGAAAGTGCCCCCCTGCAGTCCAAGGCTCTGAAGTAAGAGCCAAGCCAGGACATTGTGTGGACGCAGCTCACACAAGAAAGGGCTCTTCGGAGTGCTCAGGGGTTTATTCATGAAGCAGTGAAAACTGTGGAGAAGTGAGCCTGTGAAGAAGTTGCCCATGGCAACCAATCAACTGCTCCGTATAATTGTACAGTATGCAAATTATAAATGTTACTTCAATGCTGATTGGTTGCCATGTGCAACTTCTCCACTGGATCACTTCTCCACAGTTTTCACTGTTTCATGAATAGACCCCTTTAAGTGTCTCTACTAGATGAATTTAAGCATTGAAACAAGGCCTGGAGTAGATAGAGGATGAGATGGTATAATATATCCAACACAGCAGAGCACTCACAAGGGGATTCGGTCTGAAGGTCGACACTGTCTAGGTCGACAATGTTTAGGTCGACCACTATAGGTCGACAGTCACTAGGTTGACATGGATGGAAGGTCGACAGGGTTTCTAGGTCGACGTGTGCTAGGTCGACAGGTCTAAAGGTCGACATGAGTTTTTCACTTTTTTTTCCATTTTTTTTATTTTTTCTATACTTAACGATCCACGTGGACTATGATTGGAACGGTAATCTGTGCCGAGTGAAGCGGTAGCGGAGTGAAGGCACCATGCCCGAAGCATGGCGAGCGAAGCGAGCCATGCGAGGGGACGTGGTGCACTAATTGGGGTTCCCAGTCGCTTTACGAAGAAAACGACAAAAAAACAACAACCTCGTGTCGACCTTTAGACCTGTCGACCTAGCACATGTCGACCTTGAAACCCTGTCGACCATCCATCCATGTCGACCTAGTGACTGTCGACCTATAGTGGTCGACCTAAACATTGTCGACCTAGATACTGTCGATTTGATGAACCACACCCCTCACAAGATGCATCCGGTCATATTGACTGTCAAGCTATGCCCTCTCAATGTTAATATGTGTTCTACTATTCTTTGAGTTGGCTCATTGCTGTGGTTCAACACTAAATAGGACAAACGCTCCTCTTGCACATATTTGCATTTCACAGGATAGCACTTTCCTCTCTGGCAGCAGCCCTCTCTCAGACAGCTGCTCCTATTTAGATTATCTCTGGCAGTTCTCTATGGTAGAGAGTCCTACTATGTGACAGTTTTCTCTCTGGTTTTGCTCTACTCTGCAATCACTCCATCCTGTGTACTAACATGCCCTTTTCAATCAATAGGCCTAATTCAGACCTGATCGCTGCTGTGCAATTTCGTATGATGGGCGATTATTGAATTACTGCGTGTGCATCACAACGCACAGACGCAAGGCCAAACTGCGAAAGAATGGTGCAAAAATTTTGATTGCTAGGCGTAACGAATTTGATTGACAGGAAGCAGACGTTTGGGGGTGGTAACTGACCATTTTCTGGGAGTGTCAGGAAAAATGCAGGCATGCCCAAACTATCGGGTGGGTCGTGGAAGCTGTATGTCACACAGTAGCGGCTCTTGCCAAGGGCAAGCAGGCTTTTTGCCTGGGGCGCCGCTTTTCTGAGGGTGCTGCTGCCACTGCTGTGGCGAAGGTCGCTACTGGTGCCATGCGCACCGTCTGACGTCATCGCGCACCGCACACCATTGTCGGAGCGATCACAGGCACTAGAGTTCATAATTGACCCAAAATGACCCAATCAGAGCTCACGGACCAGCCGCTGCGGCTCCTGACTGGCTGCCGGTCCGCGAGCTCTGATTGGGTCACGAACCAGCGGCTGGTTTGAGATTCTACTCGCCGCTGCTGGACATAGTAGCTGCGCTCTCCTCCCTGCCCTGACAGCTGAGACACGCTGCCGCCGAACTTAGCGTCGGCATGTCTCACTGACAAACAAGCAGGTGGGGCAGAACAAACAGCTTTGCAGGCCTTTTTACGGCCCACGGGACAGAGGTTCCCCACCCCTGGAATAGAGGTTGTGTGATCCCTGTGCAACAGTCACAGAAAGGGTTAATCTCTGCAGTTTGTCACTAAGATTACATTGTTGCATTTTTTGCAGAAGTGGAGCTGGGAGCTGTAACCCACAGACCAGCTGCAATAATGAAGCTGAGTACACACTAGACCAGCGGTTCTCAAACTATGTGCCGTGGCTCCCTGGGGTGCCTCAGGACACTTGCAGGGTGCCTTGGATTGGTGGTCCAGGACCAATTCAAATTATGTACAGTGAATGTTATAGGCAAAACCAGTGCTGGTGGCTGGCAATCATAAATATGTGCACAAACAGAAGCAAATCCTGTCCCCCTCCATATAACTAAAGGATGACATACTGTATACAGATATATATGTATAGACAGACTGTTTTTTAACAGACCCCCCTGCCAAGACCCCCCTAAACTAACCCTAATGCCATAACCCTAAAGGGCAGACTGATGACATCAAAATATTGAAGCAGGAATAAACTGTTCTGTCATTGGAGCTACAGTTTCGTGCTGTATGAAGGTGGTCACAGATCATCCAAACCTGCTACAGACATTATATATATATATATATATATATATATGAACTTGGTTTGGTAGGCACTCTGTTAAATCCACACCTGCCCGGGTGCCTTCCACAGAGGTGATGAATAACAGGCAAAATGTTCCTATTAGAGGTGGTGAAATATCAGTCCAATCCCCCAATCATAAGAACAGGCGGCACTCCTGGGTCTTGGTGAAAATAAATTCAGGTGTATTGACAAAATCAATTAGAAAGATGGCACATTACGCCAACGTTTCAGCGCCGCGCAGGGCGCTTTTTTCAAGGCTGTGTGCTGTGGCTGCAAACGAAAAACAGAATAAAGTGTTTGTCTTACCTTTTAAACCCTGTAGTGAGAAGAAACCGGCTGACGGTGCTGCGGGCACTGGCGTCCAGCGGGGCTTCCGGTAGGCGTTCCCTTCGCTCAGGCCGGACGTGACGTCACTGGTTGCTAGGGAACCCGCGGGCGTCCCCGTTGCCGCAGATAGCTCACTGCTCCTGTCAAACCTGAAAGCATGTGACACCAAAGTGTGAGAAATAAATCATGTTAGACTGACGTGCATATGTTGGTGCAAGTTTTGTGAACTGTGTGAGGATGTGAAAACTATTAAAAGGTTAAAAAAGCCAATAAAAACTAGTCCAATGCGTGGAATCAGGGTAGCACCAGTATGGGTGCTGATGTATGCTATACATTATTGAACAAGTATTGTTAACCAAAATAAATGGTTAAATTGGTCTAAATGGTGCTAATGCTTAATGTATTGGCTGCACCAATTGTAAAGTGTCAGTATGTCTGTGGGATCACGTGTCAAGTAAGAAATATGTGTAATTGATGATGCCATAAAATCAGCAGTTTGTGTATGTGTTAAGAGGGGAGCTACATGACTAGAGTGCTGTATGACACAAAGATGTTAGTTCACCGTGCTGTTTAGATGTTATGTAGAATGATTATGAAAAGAGGAATCACCAAAAGTGCCATGTGTAGTGGTGAGATGTTAAACACACTGAATGGCTGTAACTTTGCCCATGCGGGGCCAATTCACTACCAAAAGACACTCCAAGCTACATGTTCATTGAGACCATGTGGGGTCAATGTGGACAACCGGTATATCCATTCAATTTCCCTTTGAGCTAGGATTTTGGCTCGGTCTCCTCCTCTTGCACTTGCTGGAATGTGATCCACAATTATGTGTCTCAAATGATGTAGTTGATGTTGTGCTTGCTTGAAGTGTCGTGCTACTGGTTGGTCATTTGGTTTGCCCTCCAAAGCTGCCTTGATGGCTGATCTGTGTAAAGCCATTCGTTCGCGAAAAGTGCGTATGGTTTGACCCACGTATAGTAAGCCACAGGGACATGAGATGACATATATCACAAATTGTGACAAACACGTTACATGATGACGAATTTTAAATGGTTTCTTACTGATAGGATGTATGAACTGTGAGCCAGTGTCCATATGCTTACATGTGGTACATGTGAGACATCTTTGGCATCCCGTTTTGTGTGTTATTTGTTTTCTTTGAGTGACATCCGTTTTTACCAGTAGATCCCTGAGGTTACGACCCCTTTTGAAGCATGGCATGATTGTGGTGTTTTTGAATACTGGTAATGTTGGATCCGTACTAACAATGGGCCACAATGCCCGTGTGGCCCTTGTGGTGACTGAACTGGCCGTGGTATATTCTGTTATGAAAGGTACCTTCTTTGAGGGTTGTTGTTTTTTGGAAACTAATAATTGTTCTCGGGGTATGCATAAGACCTCTTGTTTGATGTCTGTCAGCTGTTTCTGATTGTATCCTCTTTGTGTGAACCTGAGTACTACTTGATCAAGTGCACTTTCCAATTCTTCCCTGTTGCTGGTAATTCGGGCAACGCGTAGCATTTGAGACCTAGGTAAGCCCTTTTTGAGGGCTGGCGGATGAAAACTGTTCTTTCTCAATAATGTGTTTCGATCCGTTGGTTTGTGATATACCGAGGTGATAATGGTCTCGTTGTGAATATTAATTTGGACATCCAGGAAATGTATGGACTCCACACTAGTTTCAGTGGTGAGTTTGATTGGCGTGTCACTGTGATTGATGTTGTTTAAGAGATCATTCAATTCGTCTTCTGTACCGGTCCAAAACAGTAGAAGGTCATCTATGTAACGTGTGTACAATAGAGACTTACTTTGTATGTCTTCTGAACTTAGATGTTGCTGTTCAAATGCATACATATACACGTTGGCATAACTCGGGGATACATTAGAGCCCATTGAGCATCCTGCGAGTTGGACGAAATAATCGCCATTATGCAAAAAGTAATTGTGCGTTAGGATGTATTCCAGGAGTTTCATAAACAGTGATATATTAATGCTGTCGAAATTTTGCGTAATTAGAAATTGTTGCATTGCTGCAAGGCCTTCGGAATGTGGGATAACTGTATACAGACTTTGTACATCCATGGTACACATAATCATATTCTTCGGTACCCTGGGTATTCCCTGTAACTTGAGTAATAGTTGAGTGGTGTCTTTTAAATACGTGGTTTGTTTACTAACCAATGGTTGTAGTAAAGAGTCCAAGAAAATGGAAATTGGCTGTATCAGTGATCCTCTTGCAGATGTAATCGGACGGCCAGGTGGATGCAACGGGTTTTTATGTATTTTAGGGACCGTATACAATACTGGAACCACGGGATGTGGTTGTTTCAGTATTGCTGCAGTTTTTGAATCCAAATGTCCATCTAATACTGCTTGTTTTAAGATGGTGTCAATTTCTAATTTATATGGTGTAGTGGGATTGTTACGTAATTTTTTATACGTGCTGGAGTCCATAAGCTGTCGATCAATTTCAGCGATGTAGTCCTTTCTGTCCTGTATGACTATTGCTCCCCCTTTGTCCGCCGGCCGTATGGTAATGTCCTTATAGGAACTAAGATCTTTGATGGCTTGTTGTTCTTGTGTCGTGATGTTTTTGTATATGGTCGGGGCTGCTTGATCATATCTTTTTATTGAGGAATCCAATAGTCGGGAAAAGGTTTTTATGGCAGCGTTGTTGGATTGGGGATCAAAAGTCGATCTAGACGGCAGATTAACACGTGGTTCACTGATGGTAGATGTATTTTGGTATTGAAAGTGCTCCTTGAGTCTTAACGTTCTGCTGAATCGGTGTTGTTCTACTGTCCATTTAAAGTCATTATGAGGATTAGTGGGTATGAACGAGAGTCCCTTTTTGAGGACTTGTTTTTCTGGATCTGTAAGAGTTCTTGAAGACAGATTAAAGACTAAGTCTTCTTCTTGTACCTCGCCCCGCGTGGTGGTTTTCCTGAGTCTAAGGTTTTGTCCCCCCCGTCTGGTAGGTCTTGTCCTCCGGGTTCGTGTGGAGTCATCATAGTAACCCCTAAAGGGGCCTGTTTGGGAGATTTAGAACCATCTGTTTCGTACCCACGAAAATCACTATCAGAGTTAGATGAATATGTACGTCTCCCTGATTGGGCTCTTCTATCCCTCCAGGATTGTCGTTGGGTTCTTCTGCCTCCAGGTCGTGCCTCTGATATACCATATAGCCATCGGTACACCCGATTATCTTCGTAATCGATGTTGACAGTTTGAAGTTTGGATCTCTTGAATGATATGAGTTCCCGTTTATATTTTTCCAATTGGGTTTTCAATTTTTCCCAAGTGCTGGCATATTGTGCATCATTGAGTACTGTTTGATGGTCAATGGTATATTGGGCAATGGTGTTCCTGTATTTCCTTAATTCTTTCCCCGATTCCTCTATGACCAGCAGCATGAGGTCCATGCTGCATTTATTAAGGACAGAAATCCAACGATGGCAGAATTCAGGGCTGTTTCTGCCTATGGTGGGGACATTTTTAACTCTAAATCCCCTGGGGATACGTTTTGCCCGAAAGTAATCTGACAGTGAAGTCCCGTGTAATAAGAAATCCACTTCTTTTTTCTTTAATCTTAAGAGAGTGTGATAAATCTCTTCGGGGGTGGTTTTCTCCTCGGTTGTTCCCGTATCCTCAGTAAATAAAATGGCTGCTGCTTCGGAGTCGGTAAAGACCAACATGTCATCAATAGCCATAGACATACTGTGTGCAGTAGTGGTCTTTTTAGAGGTGCTGGCTGCATTCATGCTGGGGTGTTCAAGATGTAATCGAACACAGTATTCCTATTTTGTAATGCAAACTGAAAGGTCAATTGTAGAAATATCACTCAGACCAACCGAATGAGTGTTTGAATTGTTATCAGTTTCTAGACAATTTTGAAAAATAAGGTCAGGTGCCGTGCCGCTGGAGACTGCATGCGCAGTCCAATTGATATGAACTTGGTTTGGTAGGCACTCTGTTAAATCCACATCTGCCCGGGTGCCTTCCACAGAGGTGATGAATAACAGGCAAAATGTTCCTATTAGAGGTGGTGAAATATCAGTCCAATCCCCCAATCATAAGAACAGGCGGCACTCCTGGGTCTTGGTGAAAATAAATTCAGGTGTATTGACAAAATCAATTAGAAAGATGGCACATTACGCCAACGTTTCAGCGCCGCGCAGGGCGCTTTTTTCAAGGCTGTGTGCTGTGGCTGCAAACGAAAAACAGAATAAAGTGTTTGTCTTACCTTTTAAACCCTGTAGTGAGAAGAAACCGGCTGACGGTGCTGCGGGCACTGGCGTCCAGCGGGGCTTCCGGTAGGCGTTCCCTTCGCTCAGGCCGGACGTGACGTCACTGGTTGCTAGGGAACCCGCGGGCGTCCCCGTTGCCGCAGATAGCTCACTGCTCCTGTCAAACCTGAAAGCATGTGACACCAAAGTGTGAGAAATAAATCATGTTAGACTGACGTGCATATGTTGGTGCAAGTTTTGTGAACTGTGTGAGGATGTGAAAACTATTAAAAGGTTAAAAAAGCCAATAAAAACTAGTCCAATGCGTGGAATCAGGGTAGCACCAGTATGGGTGCTGATGTATGCTATACATTATTGAACAAGTATTGTTAACCAAAATAAATGGTTAAATTGGTCTAAATGGTGCTAATGCTTAATGTATTGGCTGCACCAATTGTAAAGTGTCAGTATGTCTGTGGGATCACGTGTCAAGTAAGAAATATGTGTAATTGATGATGCCATAAAATCAGCAGTTTGTGTATGTGTTAAGAGGGGAGCTACATGACTAGAGTGCTGTATGACACAAAGATGTTAGTTCACCGTGCTGTTTAGATGTTATGTAGAATGATTATGAAAAGAGGAATCACCAAAAGTGCCATGTGTAGTGGTGAGATGTTAAACACACTGAATGGCTGTAACTTTGCCCATGCGGGGCCAATTCACTACCAAAAGACACTCCAAGCTACATGTTCATTGAGACCATGTGGGGTCAATGTGGACAACCGGTATATCCATTCAATTTCCCTTTGAGCTAGGATTTTGGCTCGGTCTCCTCCTCTTGCACTTGCTGGAATGTGATCCACAATTATGTGTCTCAAATGATGTAGTTGATGTTGTGCTTGCTTGAAGTGTCGTGCTACTGGTTGGTCATTTGGTTTGCCCTCCAAAGCTGCCTTGATGGCTGATCTGTGTAAAGCCATTCGTTCGCGAAAAGTGCGTATGGTTTGACCCACGTATAGTAAGCCACAGGGACATGAGATGACATATATCACAAATTGTGACAAACACGTTGCATGATGACGAATTTTAAATGGTTTCTTACTGATAGGATGTATGAACTGTGAGCCAGTGTCCATATGCTTACATGTGGTACATGTGAGACATCTTTGGCATCCCGTTTTGTGTGTTATTTGTTTTCTTTGAGTGACATCCGTTTTTACCAGTAGATCCCTGAGGTTACGACCCCTTTTGAAGCATGGCATGATTGTGGTGTTTTTGAATACTGGTAATGTTGGATCCGTACTAACAATGGGCCACAATGCCCGTGTGGCCCTTGTGGTGACTGAACTGGCCGTGGTATATTCTGTTATGAAAGGTACCTTCTTTGAGGGTTGTTGTTTTTTGGAAACTAATAATTGTTCTCGGGGTATGCATAAGACCTCTTGTTTGATGTCTGTCAGCTGTTTCTGATTGTATCCTCTTTGTGTGAACCTGAGTACTACTTGATCAAGTGCACTTTCCAATTCTTCCCTGTTGCTGGTAATTCGGGCAACGCGTAGCATTTGAGACCTAGGTAAGCCCTTTTTGAGGGCTGGCGGATGAAAACTGTTCTTTCTCAATAATGTGTTTCGATCCGTTGGTTTGTGATATACCGAGGTGATAATGGTCTCGTTGTGAATATTAATTTGGACATCCAGGAAATGTATGGACTCCACACTAGTTTCAGTGGTGAGTTTGATTGGCGTGTCACTGTGATTGATGTTGTTTAAGAGATCATTCAATTCGTCTTCTGTACCGGTCCAAAACAGTAGAAGGTCATCTATGTAACGTGTGTACAATAGAGACTTACTTTGTATGTCTTCTGAACTTAGATGTTGCTGTTCAAATGCATACATATACACGTTGGCATAACTCGGGGATACATTAGAGCCCATTGAGCATCCTGCGAGTTGGACGAAATAATCGCCATTATGCAAAAAGTAATTGTGCGTTAGGATGTATTCCAGGAGTTTCATAAACAGTGATATATTAATGCTGTCGAAATTTTGCGTAATTAGAAATTGTTGCATTGCTGCAAGGCCTTCGGAATGTGGGATAACTGTATACAGACTTTGTACATCCATGGTACACATAATCGTATTCTTCGGTACCCTGGGTATTCCCTGTAACTTGAGTAATAGTTGAGTGGTGTCTTTTAAATACGTGGTTTGTTTACTAACCAATGGTTGTAGTAAAGAGTCCAAGAAAATGGAAATTGGCTGTATCAGTGATCCTCTTGCAGATGTAATCGGACGGCCAGGTGGATGCAACGGGTTTTTATGTATTTTAGGGACCGTATACAATACTGGAACCACGGGAAGGGGGAGCAATAGTCATACAGGACAGAAAGGACTACATCGCTGAAATTGATCGACAGCTTATGGACTCCAGCACGTATAAAAAATTACGTAACAATCCCACTACACCATATAAATTAGAAATTGACACCATCTTAAAACAAGCAGTATTAGATGGACATTTGGATTCAAAAACTGCAGCAATACTGAAACAACCACATCCCGTGGTTCCAGTATTGTATACGGTCCCTAAAATACATAAAAACCCGTTGCATCCACCTGGCCGTCCGATTACATCTGCAAGAGGATCACTGATACAGCCAATTTCCATTTTCTTGGACTCTTTACTACAACCATTGGTTAGTAAACAAACCACGTATTTAAAAGACACCACTCAACTATTACTCAAGTTACAGGGAATACCCAGGGTACCGAAGAATACGATTATGTGTACCATGGATGTACAAAGTCTGTATACAGTTATCCCACATTCCGAAGGCCTTGCAGCAATGCAACAATTTCTAATTACGCAAAATTTCGACAGCATTAATATATCACTGTTTATGAAACTCCTGGAATACATCCTAACGCACAATTACTTTTTGCATAATGGCGATTATTTCGTCCAACTCGCAGGATGCTCAATGGGCTCTAATGTATCCCCGAGTTATGCCAACGTGTATATGTATGCATTTGAACAGCAACATCTAAGTTCAGAAGACATACAAAGTAAGTCTCTATTGTACACACGTTACATAGATGACCTTCTACTGTTTTGGACCGGTACAGAAGACGAATTGAATGATCTCTTAAACAACATCAATCACAGTGACACGCCAATCAAACTCACCACTGAAACTAGTGTGGAGTCCATACATTTCCTGGATGTCCAAATTAATATTCACAACTAGAGATGAGCGGGTTCGGTTCCTCGGAATCCGAACCCGCCCGAACTTCATGTTTTTTTTCACGGGTCCGAGCGACTCGGATCTTCCCGCCTTGCTCGGTTAACCCGAGCGCGCCCGAACGTCATCATGACGCTGTCGGATTCTCGCGAGGCTCGGATTCTATCGCGAGACTCGGATTCTATATAAGGAGCCGCGCGTCGCCGCCATTTTCACTCGTGCATTGAGATTGATAGGGAGAGGACGTGTCTGGCGTCCTCTCCATTAGAATAGAGATAGATTAGATAGAGAGAGAGAGATTGTGCAGAGTCGCAGACAGAGTTAGTTTACCACAGTCAGTGACCAGTGCAGTTGCTAGTTAACTTTTATTTAATATAATATATCCGTTCACTTCTCTCTGCTATATCCGTTCTCTGCCTGAAAAAAAAAACGATACACAGCACAGTCAGTCACACAGTGTGACTCAGTCTGTGTGCACTCAGCTCAGCCCAGTGTGCTGCACAGTCATCAATGTATAAATTAAAAGCTTATAATTAATTGTGGGGGAGACTGGGGAGCACTGCAGGTTGTTAGCAGGAGCCAGGAGTACAATTATATTAATTAACAGTGCACACTTTTGCTGCAGGAGTGGTGACCAGTGCCTGACCACCAGTATAGTATTGTTGTATACTACTAATATCTCTTTAAATATCAACCAGTCTATATTAGCAGCAGACACAGTACAGTGCGGTAGTTCACGGCTGTGGCTACCTCTGTGTCGGCACACGGCAGGCAGTCCGTCCGACCAGAATTGTATTATTTATTATTATATACCTACCACCTAACCGTGGTTTTTTTTTCATTCTTTATACCGTCATAGTGTCATCCTAATTGTTACGAGTATACTACTATCTCTTTATCAACCAGTGTACAGTGCGGTAGTTCACGGCTGTGGCTACCTCTGTGTCGGCACACGGCAGGCAGTCCGTCCGACCAGAATTGTATTATTTATTATTATATACCTACCACCTAACCGTGGTTTTTTTTTCATTCTTTATACCGTCATAGTGTCATCCTAATTGTTACGAGTATACTACTATCTCTTTATCAACCAGTGTACAGTGCGGTAGTTCACGGCTGTGGCTACCTCTGTGTCGGCACACGGCAGGCAGTCCGTCCGACCAGAATTGTATTATTTATTATTATATACCTACCACCTAACCGTGGTTTTTTTTTTCATTCTTTATACCGTCATAGTGTCATCCTAATTGTTACGAGTATACTACTATCTCTTTATCAACCAGTGTACAGTGCGGTAGTTCACGGCTGTGGCTACCTCTGTGTCGGCACACGGCAGGCAGTCCGTCCGACCAGAATTGTATTATTTATTATTATATACCTACCACCTAACCGTGGTTTTTTTTTTCATTCTTTATACCGTCATAGTGTCATCCTAATTGTTACGAGTATACTACTATCTCTTTATCAACCAGTGTACAGTGCGGTAGTTCACGGCTGTGGCTACCTCTGTGTCGGCACACGGCAGGCAGTCCGTCCGACCAGAATTGTATTATTTATTATTATATACCTACCACCTAACCGTGGTTTTTTTTTCATTCTTTATACCGTCATAGTGTCATCCTAATTGTTACGAGTATACTACTATCTCTTTATCAACCAGTGTACAGTGCGGTAGTTCACGGCTGTGGCTACCTCTGTGTCGGCACACGGCAGGCAGTCCGTCCGACCAGAATTGTATTATTTATTATTATATACCTACCACCTAACCGTGGTTTTTTTTTCATTCTTTATACCGTCATAGTGTCATCCTAATTGTTACGAGTATACTACTATCTCTTTATCAACCAGTGTACAGTGCGGTAGTTCACGGCTGTGGCTACCTCTGTGTCGGCACACGGCAGGCAGTCCGTCCGACCAGAATTGTATTATTTATTATTATATACCTACCACCTAACCGTGGTTTTTTTTTCATTCTTTATACCGTCATAGTGTCATCCTAATTGTTACGAGTATACTACTATCTCTTTATCAACCAGTGTACAGTGCGGTAGTTCACGGCTGTGGCTACCTCTGTGTCGGCACACGGCAGGCAGTCCGTCCGACCAGAATTGTATTATTTATTATTATATACCTACCACCTAACCGTGGTTTTTTTTTTCATTCTTTATACCGTCATAGTGTCATCCTAATTGTTACGAGTATACTACTATCTCTTTATCAACCAGTGTACAGTGCGGTAGTTCACGGCTGTGGCTACCTCTGTGTCGGCACACGGCAGGCAGTCCGTCCGACCAGAATTGTATTATTTATTATTATATACCTACCACCTAACCGTGGTTTTTTTTTCATTCTTTATACCGTCATAGTGTCATCCTAATTGTTACGAGTATACTACTATCTCTTTATCAACCAGTGTACAGTGCGGTAGTTCACGGCTGTGGCTACCTCTGTGTCGGCAGTCGGCAGGCAGTCCGTCCATCCATAATTGTATTATTATTATAATATATACCACCTAACCGTGGTTTTTTTATACCACCTAACCGTGGCAGTCCGTCCATAATTGTATACTAGTATCCAATCCATCCATCTCCATTGTTTACCTGAGGTGCCTTTTAGTTCTGCCTATAAAATATGGAGAACAAAAAAGTTGAGGTTCCAAAATTAGGGAAAGATCAAGATCCACTTCCACCTCGTGCTGAAGCTGCTGCCACTAGTCATGGCCGAGACGATGAAATGCCAGCAACGTCGTCTGCCAAGGCCGATGCCCAATGTCATAGTACAGAGCATGTCAAATCCAAAACACCAAATATCAGAAAAAAAAGGACTCCAAAACCTAAAATAAAATTGTCGGAGGAGAAGCGTAAACTTGCCAATATGCCATTTACCACACGGAGTGGCAAGGAACGGCTGAGGCCCTGGCCTATGTTCATGGCTAGTGGTTCAGCTTCACATGAGGATGGAAGCACTCAGCCTCTCGCTAGAAAACTGAAAAGACTCAAGCTGGCAAAAGCACCGCAAAGAACTGTGCGTTCTTTGAAATCCCAAATCCACAAGGAGAGTCCAATTGTGTCGTTTGCGATGCCTGACCTTCCCAACACTGGACGTGAAGAGCATGCGCCTTCCACTATTTGCATGCCCCCTGCAAGTGCTGGAAGGAGCACCCGCAGTCCAGTTCCTGATAGTCAGATTGAAGATGTCAGTGTTGAAGTACACCAGGATGAGGAGGATATGGGTGTTGCTGGCGCTGGGGAGGAAATTGACCAGGAGGATTCTGATGGTGAGGTGGTTTGTTTAAGTCAGGCACCCGGGGAGACACCTGTTGTCCGTGGGAGGAATATGGCCGTTGACATGCCAGGTGAAAATACCAAAAAAATCAGCTCTTCGGTGTGGAGGTATTTCACCACAAATGCGGACAACAGGTGTCAAGCCGTGTGTTCCCTTTGTCAAGCTGTAATAAGTAGGGGTAAGGACGTTAACCACCTCGGAACATCCTCCCTTATACGTCACCTGCAGCGCATTCATAATAAGTCAGTGACAAGTTCAAAAACTTTGGGTGACAGCGGAAGCAGTCCACTGACCAGTAAATCCCTTCCTCTTGTAACCAAGCTCACGCAAACCACCCCACCAACTCCCTCAGTGTCAATTTCCTCCTTCCCCAGGAATGCCAATAGTCCTGCAGGCCATGTCACTGGCAAGTCTGACGAGTCCTCTCCTGCCTGGGATTCCTCCGATACATCCTTGCGTGTAACGCCTACTGCTGCTGGCGCTGCTGTTGTTGCCGCTGGGAGTCGATGGTCATCCCAGAGGGGAAGTCGTAAGCCCACTTGTACTACTTCCAGTAAGCAATTGACTGTTCAACAGTCCTTTGCGAGGAAGATGAAATATCACAGCAGTCATCCTACTGCAAAGCGGATAACTGAGGCCTTGGCATCCTGGGTGGTGAGAAACGTGGTTCCGGTATCCATCATTACTGCAGAGCCAACTAGAGACTTGTTGGAGGTACTGTGTCCCCGGTACCAAATACCATCTAGGTTCCATTTCTCTAGGCAGGCGATACCGAAAATGTACACAGACCTCAGAAAAAGAGTCACCAGTGTCCTAAAAAATGCAGCTGTACCCAATGTCCACTTAACCACGGACATGTGGACAAGTGGAGCAGGGCAGGGTCAGGACTATATGACTGTGACAGCCCACTGGGTAGATGTATGGACTCCCGCCGCAAGAACAGCAGCGGCGGCACCAGTAGCAGCATCTCGCAAACGCCAACTCTTTCCTAGGCAGGCTACGCTTTGTATCACCGCTTTCCAGAATACGCACACAGCTGAAAACCTCTTACGGCAACTGAGGAAGATCATCGCGGAATGGCTTACCCCAATTGGACTCTCCTGTGGATTTGTGGCATCGGACAACGCCAGCAATATTGTGTGTGCATTAAATCTGGGCCAATTCCAGCACGTCCCATGTTTTGCACATACCTTGAATTTGGTGGTGCAGAATTTTTTAAAAAACGACAGGGCCGTGCAAGAGATGCTGTCGGTGGCCAGAAGAATTGCGGGACACTTTCGGCGTACAGGCACCACGTACAGAAAACTGGAGCACCACCAAAAACTACTGAACCTGCCCTGCCATCATCTGAAGCAAGAAGTGGTAACGAGGTGGAATTCAACCCTCTATATGCTTCAGAGGTTGGAGGAGCAGCAAAAGGCCATTCAAGCCTATACAATTGAGCACGATATAGTAGGTGGAATGCACCTGTCTCAAGTGCAGTGGAGAATGATTTCAACGTTGTGCAAGGTTCTGATGCCCTTTGAACTTGCCACACGTGAAGTCAGTTCAGACACTGCCAGCCTGAGTCAGGTCATTCCCCTCATCAGGCTTTTGCAGAAGAAGCTGGAGGCATTGAAGGAGGAGCTAACACGGAGCGATTCCGCTAGGCATGTGGGACTTGTGGATGCAGCCCTTAATTCGCTTAACAAGGATTCACGGGTGGTCAATCTGTTGAAATCAGAGCACTACATTTTGGCCACCGTGCTCGATCCTAGATTTAAAGCCTACCTTGGATCTCTCTTTCCGGCAGACACAGGTCTGCTGGGGTTGAAAGACCTGCTGGTGACAAAATTGTCAAGTCAAGCGGAACGCGACCTGTCAACATCTCCTCCTTCACATTCTCCCGCAACTGGGGGTGCGAGGAAAAGGCTCAGAATTCCGAGCCCACCCGCTGGCGGTGATGCAGGGCAGTCTGGAGCGACTGCTGATGCTGACATCTGGTCCGGACTGAAGGACCTGACAACGATTACGGACATGTCGTCTACTGTCACTGCATATGATTCTCTCAACATTGATAGAATGGTGGAGGATTATATGAGTGACCGCATCCAAGTAGGCACGTCACACAGTCCGTACTTATACTGGCAGGAAAAAGAGGCAATTTGGAGGCCCTTGCACAAACTGGCTTTATTCTACCTAAGTTGCCCTCCCACAAGTGTGTACTCCGAAAGAGTGTTTAGTGCCGCCGCTCACCTTGTCAGCAATCGGCGTACGAGGTTACATCCAGAAAATGTGGAGAAGATGATGTTCATTAAAATGAATTATAATCAATTCCTCCGCGGAGACATTGACCAGCAGCAATTGCCTCCACAAAGTACACAGGGAGCTGAGATGGTGGATTCCAGTGGGGACGAATTGATAATCTGTGAGGAGGGGGATGTACACGGTGATATATCGGAGGGTGAAGATGAGGTGGACATCTTGCCTCTGTAGAGCCAGTTTGTGCAAGGAGAGATTAATTGCTTCTTTTTTGGGGGGGGTCCAAACCAACCCGTCATATCAGTCACAGTCGTGTGGCAGACCCTGTCACTGAAATGATGGGTTGGTTAAAGTGTGCATGTCCTGTTTTGTTTATACAACATAAGGGTGGGTGGGAGGGCCCAAGGATAATTCCATCTTGCACCTCTTTTTTCTTTTCTTTTTCTTTGCATCATGTGCTGATTGGGGTGGGTTTTTTGGAAGGGACACCCTGCGTGACACTGCAGTGCCACTCCTAGATGGGCCCGGTGTTTGTGTCGGCCACTAGGGTCGCTAATCTTACTCACACAGCTACCTCATTGCGCCTCTTTTTTTCTTTGCGTCATGTGCTGTTTGGGGAGGGTTTTTTGGAAGGGACATCCTGCGTGACACTGCAGTGCCACTCCTAGATGTGCCCGGTGTTTGTGTCGGCCACTAGGGTCGCTAATCTTACTCACACAGTCAGCTACCTCATTGCGCCTCTTTTTTTCTTTGCGTCATGTGCTGTTTGGGGAGGGTTTTTTGGAAGGGCCATCCTGCGTGACACTGCAGTGCCACTCCTAGATGGGCCCGGTGTTTGTGTCGGCCACTAGGGTCGCTAATCTTACTCACACAGCTACCTCATTGCGCCTCTTTTTTTCTTTGCGTCATGTGCTGTTTGGGGAGGGTTTTTTGGAAGGGACATCCTGCGTGACACTGCAGTGCCACTCCTAGATGGGCCCGGTGTTTGTGTCGGCCACTAGGGTCGCTTATCTTACTCACACAGCGACCTCGGTGCAAATTTTAGGACTAAAAATAATATTGTGAGGTGTGAGGTATTCAGAATAGACTGAAAATGAGTGTAAATTATGGTTTTTGAGGTTAATAATACTTTGGGATCAAAATGACCCCCAAATTCTATGATTTAAGCTGTTTTTTAGTGTTTTTTGAAAAAAACACCCGAATCCAAAACACACCCGAATCCGACAAAAAAAATTCGGTGAGGTTTTGCCAAAACGCGTTCGAACCCAAAACACGGCCGCGGAACCGAACCCAAAACCAAAACACAAAACCCGAAAAATTTCAGGCGCTCATCTCTATTCACAACGAGACCATTATCACCTCGGTATATCACAAACCAACGGATCGAAACACATTATTGAGAAAGAACAGTTTTCATCCGCCAGCCCTCAAAAAGGGCTTACCTAGGTCTCAAATGCTACGCGTTGCCCGAATTACCAGCAACAGGGAAGAATTGGAAAGTGCACTTGATCAAGTAGTACTCAGGTTCACACAAAGAGGATACAATCAGAAACAGCTGACAGACATCAAACGAGAACAATTATTAGTTTCCAAAAAACAACAACCCTCAAAGAAGGTACCTTTCATAACAGAATATACCACGGCCAGTTCAGTCACCACAAGGGCCACACGGGCATTGTGGCCCATTGTTAGTACGGATCCAACATTACCAGTATTCAAAAACACCACAATCATGCCATGCTTCAAAAGGGGTCGTAACCTCAGGGATCTACTGGTAAAAACGGATGTCACTCAAAGAAAACAAATAACACACAAAACGGGATGCCAAAGATGTCTCACATGTACCACATGTAAGCATATGGACACTGGCTCACAGTTCATACATCCTATCAGTAAGAAACCATTTAAAATTCGTCATCATGTAACGTGTTTGTCACAATTTGTGATATATGTCATCTCATGTCCCTGTGGCTTACTATACGTGGGTCAAACCATACGCACTTTTCGCAAACGAATGGCTTTACACAGATCAGCCATCAAGGCAGCTTTGGAGGGCAAACCAAATGACCAACCAGTAGCACGACACTTCAAGCAAGCACAACATCAACTACATCATTTGAGACACATAATTGTGGATCACATTCCAGCAAGTGCAAGAGGAGGAGACCGAGCCAAAATCCTAGCTCAAAGGGAAATTGAATGGATATACCGGTTGTCCACATTGACCCCACATGGTCTCAATGAACATGTAGCTTGGAGTGTCTTTTGGTAGTGAATTGGCCCCGCATGGGCAAAGTTACAGCCATTCAGTGTGTTTAACATCTCACCACTACACATGGCACTTTTGGTGATTCCTCTTTTCATAATCATTCTACATAACATCTAAACAGCACGGTGAACTAACATCTTTGTGTCATACAGCACTCTAGTCATGTAGCTCCCCTCTTAACACATACACAAACTGCTGATTTTATGGCATCATCAATTACACATATTTCTTACTTGACACGTGATCCCACAGACATACTGACACTTTACAATTGGTGCAGCCAATACATTAAGCATTAGCACCATTTAGACCAATTTAACCATTTATTTTGGTTAACAATACTTGTTCAATAATGTATAGCATACATCAGCACCCATACTGGTGCTACCCTGATTCCACGCATTGGACTAGTTTTTATTGGCTTTTTTAACCTTTTAATAGTTTTCACATCCTCACACAGTTCACAAAACTTGCACCAACATATGCACGTCAGTCTAACATGATTTATTTCTCACACTTTGGTGTCACATGCTTTCAGGTTTGACAGGAGCAGTGAGCTATCTGCGGCAACGGGGACGCCCGCGGGTTCCCTAGCAACCAGTGACGTCACGTCCGGCCTGAGCGAAGGGAACGCCTACCGGAAGCCCCGCTGGACGCCAGTGCCCGCAGCACCGTCAGCCGGTTTCTTCTCACTACAGGGTTTAAAAGGTAAGACAAACACTTTATTCTGTTTTTCGTTTGCAGCCACAGCACACAGCCTTGAAAAAAGCGCCCTGCGCGGCGCTGAAACGTTGGCGTAATGTGCCATCTTTCTAATTGATTTTGTCAATACACCTGAATTTATTTTCACCAAGACCCAGGAGTGCCGCCTGTTCTTATGATTGGGGGATTGGACTGATATTTCACCACCTCTAATAGGAACATTTTGCCTGTTATTCATCACCTCTGTGGAAGGCACCCGGGCAGATGTGGATTTAACAGAGTGCCTACCAAACCAAGTTCATATCAATTGGACTGCGCATGCAGTCTCCAGCGGCACGGCACCTGACCTTATTTTTCAAAATTGTCTAGAAACTGATAACAATTCAAACACTCATTCGGTTGGTCTGAGTGATATTTCTACAATTGACCTTTCAGTTTGCATTACAAAATAGGAATACTGTGTTCGATTACATCTTGAACACCCCAGCATGAATGCAGCCAGCACCTCTAAAAAGACCACTACTGCACACAGTATGTCTATGGCTATTGATGACATGTTGGTCTTTACCGACTCCGAAGCAGCAGCCATTTTATTTACTGAGGATACGGGAACAACCGAGGAGAAAACCACCCCCGAAGAGATTTATCACACTCTCTTAAGATTAAAGAAAAAAGAAGTGGATTTCTTATTACACGGGACTTCACTGTCAGATTACTTTCGGGCAAAACGTATCCCCAGGGGATTTAGAGTTAAAAATGTCCCCACCATAGGCAGAAACAGCCCTGAATTCTGCCATCGTTGGATTTCTGTCCTTAATAAATGCAGCATGGACCTCATGCTGCTGGTCATAGAGGAATCGGGGAAAGAATTAAGGAAATACAGGAACACCATTGCCCAATATACCATTGACCATCAAACAGTACTCAATGATGCACAATATGCCAGCACTTGGGAAAAATTGAAAACCCAATTGGAAAAATATAAACGGGAACTCATATCATTCAAGAGATCCAAACTTCAAACTGTCAACATCGATTACGAAGATAATCGGGTGTACCGATGGCTATATGGTATATCAGAGGCACGACCTGGAGGCAGAAGAACCCAACGACAATCCTGGAGGGATAGAAGAGCCCAATCAGGGAGACGTACATATTCATCTAACTCTGATAGTGATTTTCGTGGGTACGAAACAGATGGTTCTAAATCTCCCAAACAGGCCCCTTTAGGGGTTACTATGATGACTCCACACGAACCCGGAGGACAAGACCTACCAGACGGGGGGGACAAAACCTTAGACTCAGGAAAACCACCACGCGGGGCGAGGTACAAGAAGAAGACTTAGTCTTTAATCTGTCTTCAAGAACTCTTACAGATCCAGAAAAACAAGTCCTCAAAAAGGGACTCTCGTTCATACCCACTAATCCTCATAATGACTTTAAATGGACAGTAGAACAACACCGATTCAGCAGAACGTTAAGACTCAAGGAGCACTTTCAATACCAAAATACATCTACCATCAGTGAACCACGTGTTAATCTGCCGTCTAGATCGACTTTTGATCCCCAATCCAACAACGCTGCCATAAAAACCTTTTCCCGACTATTGGATTCCTCAATAAAAAGATATGATCAAGCAGCCCCGACCATATACAAAAACATCACGACACAAGAACAACAAGCCATCAAAGATCTTAGTTCCTATAAGGACATTACCATACGGCCGGCGGACAAAGGGGGAGCAATAGTCATACAGGACAGAAAGGACTACATCGCTGAAATTGATCGACAGCTTATGGACTCCAGCACGTATAAAAAATTACGTAACAATCCCACTACACCATATAAATTAGAAATTGACACCATCTTAAAACAAGCAGTATTAGATGGACATTTGGATTCAAAAACTGCAGCAATACTGAAACAACCACATCCCGTGGTTCCAGTATTGTATACGGTCCCTAAAATACATAAAAACCCGTTGCATCCACCTGGCCGTCCGATTACATCTGCAAGAGGATCACTGATACAGCCAATTTCCATTTTCTTGGACTCTTTACTACAACCATTGGTTAGTAAACAAACCACGTATTTAAAAGACACCACTCAACTATTACTCAAGTTACAGGGAATACCCAGGGTACCGAAGAATACGATTATGTGTACCATGGATGTACAAAGTCTGTATACAGTTATCCCACATTCCGAAGGCCTTGCAGCAATGCAACAATTTCTAATTACGCAAAATTTCGACAGCATTAATATATCACTGTTTATGAAACTCCTGGAATACATCCTAACGCACAATTACTTTTTGCATAATGGCGATTATTTCGTCCAACTCGCAGGATGCTCAATGGGCTCTAATGTATCCCCGAGTTATGCCAACGTGTATATGTATGCATTTGAACAGCAACATCTAAGTTCAGAAGACATACAAAGTAAGTCTCTATTGTACACACGTTACATAGATGACCTTCTACTGTTTTGGACCGGTACAGAAGGCGAATTGAATGATCTCTTAAACAACATCAATCACAGTGACACGCCAATCAAACTCACCACTGAAACTAGTGTGGAGTCCATACATTTCCTGGATGTCCAAATTAATATTCACAACGAGACCATTATCACCTCGGTATATCACAAACCAACGGATCGAAACACATTATTGAGAAAGAACAGTTTTCATCCGCCAGCCCTCAAAAAGGGCTTACCTAGGTCTCAAATGCTACGCGTTGCCCGAATTACCAGCAACAGGGAAGAATTGGAAAGTGCACTTGATCAAGTAGTACTCAGGTTCACACAAAGAGGATACAATCAGAAACAGCTGACAGACATCAAACAAGAGGTCTTATGCATACCCCGAGAACAATTATTAGTTTCCAAAAAACAACAACCCTCAAAGAAGGTACCTTTCATAACAGAATATACCACGGCCAGTTCAGTCACCACAAGGGCCACACGGGCATTGTGGCCCATTGTTAGTACGGATCCAACATTACCAGTATTCAAAAACACCACAATCATGCCATGCTTCAAAAGGGGTCGTAACCTCAGGGATCTACTGGTAAAAACGGATGTCACTCAAAGAAAACAAATAACACACAAAACGGGATGCCAAAGATGTCTCACATGTACCACATGTAAGCATATGGACACTGGCTCACAGTTCATACATCCTATCAGTAAGAAACCATTTAAAATTCGTCATCATGTAACGTGTTTGTCACAATTTGTGATATATGTCATCTCATGTCCCTGTGGCTTACTATACGTGGGTCAAACCATACGCACTTTTCGCAAACGAATGGCTTTACACAGATCAGCCATCAAGGCAGCTTTGGAGGGCAAACCAAATGACCAACCAGTAGCACGACACTTCAAGCAAGCACAACATCAACTACATCATTTGAGACACATAATTGTGGATCACATTCCAGCAAGTGCAAGAGGAGGAGACCGAGCCAAAATCCTAGCTCAAAGGGAAATTGAATGGATATACCGGTTGTCCACATTGACCCCACATGGTCTCAATGAACATGTAGCTTGGAGTGTCTTTTGGTAGTGAATTGGCCCCGCATGGGCAAAGTTACAGCCATTCAGTGTGTTTAACATCTCACCACTACACATGGCACTTTTGGTGATTCCTCTTTTCATAATCATTCTACATAACATCTAAACAGCACGGTGAACTAACATCTTTGTGTCATACAGCACTCTAGTCATGTAGCTCCCCTCTTAACACATACACAAACTGCTGATTTTATGGCATCATCAATTACACATATTTCTTACTTGACACGTGATCCCACAGACATACTGACACTTTACAATTGGTGCAGCCAATACATTAAGCATTAGCACCATTTAGACCAATTTAACCATTTATTTTGGTTAACAATACTTGTTCAATAATGTATAGCATACATCAGCACCCATACAGGTGCTACCCTGATTCCACGCATTGGACTAGTTTTTATTGGCTTTTTTAACCTTTTAATAGTTTTCACATCCTCACACAGTTCACAAAACTTGCACCAACATATGCACGTCAGTCTAACATGATTTATTTCTCACACTTTGGTGTCACATGCTTTCAGGTTTGACAGGAGCAGTGAGCTATCTGCGGCAACGGGGACGCCCGCGGGTTCCCTAGCAACCAGTGACGTCACGTCCGGCCTGAGCGAAGGGAACGCCTACCGGAAGCCCCGCTGGACGCCAGTGCCCACAGCACCGTCAGCCGGTTTCTTCTCACTACAGGGTTTAAAAGGTAAGACAAACACTTTATTCTGTTTTTCGTTTGCAGCCACAGCACACAGCCTTGAAAAAAGCGCCCTGCGCGGCGCTGAAACGTTGGCGTAATGTGCCATCTTTCTAATTGATTTTGTCAATACACCTGAATTTATTTTCACCAAGACCCAGGAGTGCCGCCTGTTCTTATGATTGGGGGATTGGACTGATATTTCACCACCTCTAATAGGAACATTTTGCCTGTTATATATATATATATATATATATACACACACAACTTCGTTCCGGCACTCAGGTGATCCAACCAGGGACCTTACTTGCTCCGGTGCCCTCCACAGAAGTCAAACTCCTCATATAAGCAACAGAACGAGGCGGCACTTGGGGACGGTGTGACCAGATGTAACGTGTAATCAAAGCAATGGTCAACGTTTCGGGGACCAACTCCCCGTCTTCAGGACCTGAAAATGGGGAGTTGGTCCCCGAAACGTTGACCATTGCTTTGAATACACGTTACATCTGGTTACACCGTCTCCGAGTGCCGCCTCGTTCTGTTGCATATACTGTGTATATATATATATATATATATATATATATATATATATAGTGTACGAGAGGTCCGGCACTACAATGATTCAGTCCAATCTATGTTTATACAGCATGGTTTGGACTGAATCATTAGAGTGCGGCACCTCTCGTACACTGCATCCATCTATTTGTGAGGGCACCCAGTGTTGACCAGTTTGTAAGTGGCTGTGGCGAACCCCTGTTTGTTTTTACTTTACCATACCTTCCAACTGTCCCGATTTTTGTGGGACAGTCCCGTTTTTTGGGGACTGTCCCGCTGTCCCACCCGCGGGCCGCAGTGTCTCACAATGTGGGGGAAGGGTGCAGTTGGGAGGCTCCTGCACTCGCTGCCCTGCTTGGCAGAGTAGAGGTGAATAGACGCTGTGCGCATATACACAGCATTTATTCACGGAGGCAAGAGGTACTGGGGGCATGCCAGCAGCTCATAGAGCGCTGGCCATGCCCCCATAGTGAAGGAAATGGGGGCGTGGCTCATGAGCATGACATTGCAGAGAAGCCACACACCCTTTGTTTAGGTCACTCCCCCTTTCCCCGCATCCTCACTGTGAAAGTTGGGAGGTATGCTTTATATATATATATATATATATATATATATATATATATTTATTCACACTTTTTTTTTTTTAAGCTACTCCCTGCCTAGTCAAGGGAGGTTGCAGGGGCACCAGAGATATCTGTGAACTGGGCCCCGAGATTTCTGTTGCCAGCCCTGCATGTAGGTATACATGTACTGTATGTGATCTCATGCTTCAATAAAAGGAAACATTTAAATAAATAAATAAATAAATATGTTTAATACAGCCTATACTATAGACTATCTATAGTAATACTGTATTCCATACACAGTATCCATTGTCCAGTGATGCAAGTGTGCGGGTACGGGTGGGTACGGCGCACCCTTAAGAATTTAGCCGTGGGTACGCCGTACCCACACCGACGGGCCACCGCACCTAGCCGCTCCCCATCCCTCCCTCCCTCTGCACCTCCCCGCCGATTCCCGACGCTCACCGCCGCTGATGTGAGGGGAGGAGAGCGCAGCCAAGGCTGCCGGACCGCGAGCTTTGATTGGCTCGGATCGGCGCTTAATTGAACTGAGCCACCTGCACCCGCCGCCCGCCGGACACTGAGGGGAAGGAGAGGCGCAGGCTGCGCTCTCCTCCCCTCACACACGGGAGACAGCAACGGCAGCAGCAGCGGTGAGCAGCAGGGGGGGGGGGAGCTTCATGGGGTTTACCTGGCACTGGGGGCATGTATACCTGGCACTGGGGGCATATTTGGCAATGGGGGCATATCTGGCAAATGGGGGACATGTGTATCTGGCACGGGGGGCATATGTGGCACTGCGGGGACATGTGTATCTGGCATTGGGGGCATATGTGCCACTGCGGGAATATGTGTATCTGGCACTGGGGGGGCATGTATACCTGGCACTGGGGGCATATCTGGCACTGGGGGCATATCTGGCACTGCGGGGACATGTGTATATGGCACTGGGGGCATATGTGGCACTGCGGGAATATGTGTATCTGGCACTGGGGGGGTATGTATACCTGGCACTGGGGGCATATCTGGCAATGGGGGGACATGTGTATCTGGCACTGGGGGCATATGTGGCATACCCTCCAACTGTACCTTTTTTATGGTCTGTACCTATTTTTGGCTCTCCAAACTTCCATTGAAAGTATAGGAAAAGGGGCATGACCACGCCCCACCCATGGCCACGCCCCTTTTTCTAATTTGTACCGATTTTTGTGTGTAAAATGTTGGAGGGTATGATGTGGTACTGCGGGGACATGTGTATCTGTCACTGGGGGCATATGTGGCACTGCGGGAATATGTGTATCTGGCACTGGGGGCATATCTGGCACTGCGGGAATATGTGTACCTGGCACTGGGGGCATATCTGGCACTGCGGGAATATGTGTACCTGGCACTGGGAGCATATCTGGCACTGGGGAATATCTGGCACTGGGGGGACATGTGTATCTGGCACTGGGGGCATTTCTGTATCTGGCACTGGGGGCATACCTGGCACTGTGGGTGCATTTATGTATCTGGCACTGGGGGGCAATGTATATCTGACACAGTGGGGGCATTTGTGTATCTGGCACAGTGAGGCAATGTATATCTGGCACTGTGGGGCAATGTATATCTGGCACTGTGGGGCCAGTGTATATCTGGCACTGTGGGGCAATGTATATCTGGCACTGTGGGGCAATGTATATCTGGCACTGTGGGGCAATGTATATCTGGCACTGTGGGGAAATGTATATCTGGCACTGTGAGGCAATGTATATCTGGCACTGTGGGGCAATGTATATCTGGCACTGTGGGGGCAGTGTATATCTGGCACTGTGGGGCAATGTATATCTGGCACTGTGGGGCAATGTATATCTGGCACTGTGGGGCAATGTGTATCTGGCACTGTGGGGCAATGTGTATCTGGCACTGTGGGGCAATATATATCTGGCACTGTGTGTTATTTTAGTGTTCCCTTTATTTTTTTGAGCAGTGTATATACTAGGTATTGAAATGATGATAACAATTTGGAATGTTCTTATTTTTAAAGACGTTTCTAACTGTTTATGTCATCCTGCAAATTTACTAAACACACATTCTTTCTTCTGTGCTTTTATTTAGCAAAGGTTGCAAGGGGTCATATATACACTGATGTGTCCACATACACCTTTCTTTTTTTGTCATATGGCACGAGATGCTTAGCACAACTAAAACGCTCCACCACAGGCAGTGACTGAATGGATTCACAATTATGCGTCAAAACCTGCCATTTACAAGCATCACCATTGTGCTCTGGAATATGTGACAGTTGGTGAACTCTCCCTGTGCACCTGCTGGGTGACCTGGAACATGTGACCTGCTGGGTGGTCTGGAAACTGTGAGAGTTATTTGCAGCTACCCACTGAGCAGGGATTTTTTTGACTCCCAAGGGGGCAAAAGGGGTAAAATATTCCGCCCAGCAAACCTTTTCCTGGTGCACATCAGCTAGTTTAAATGTATTTCTAAATATCTTTTCAAATATTCAGAAGAATATAGAACATATAGTAAAAATGAATAGCAATGTGGTCTGCTGTTGAGATGTTTATTTAAACTGACACATTGCACACATTGATAGCATGGCAGTATTATCTTGTTTAGTTTGCAGCAATTGTCTGGTCGATGAAGCTTCTGAGCTCAGTGACGCGAGCGTACACCCCAGGAGATGATGGAGAGCAAGTGGAGCTTCCCCAGGACACTATGCCAACCAATGTCCAGCTTCCGTCCTTTTCACACACAAGAGGTCCACCAGAGTCACCCTGAAATACACGGGGATAAAAGGTATGATGCATAATTATTTCAGCCCTTGCATCTGATGTGTATTATATATATACAGTATATATATATCTCCTATATAATAGCCCTATTCTGTGATCTTATGATTCATTTGCTAACGCTGGGCGGAGTCACAACAGTGGGCGGAGTTAGTCAAATGAGTCACAGATCTGGCCAAATCTATAGGACACTAGGAGCAGCTGCAGAAGCAGATAGTATGGACATGGCACAGGCAGGGTGCATACCTCCCAGCTTTCACACACTCACACTCACACACACACACACACACACACACACACACCTGCACTCTGCGAAAAGGGGGCGTGGCTTCGCGGGAGGGCCCCCGTTTTCGTCAGCGAGGGGGCATGGCCAGCGCTCTGTGAGCTGCTGGCATGGCCCCAGGGGCTGATTATGAGTCCGGGGGGCACAGGGTACTTGAGACAGGGGAGCCCTATCTCATTGCTGTGCCTGCTGTGGGTTGGGGGCGTGGCCTAATCGCGGGACGCGAGGCCACGCCCCATTATGCAAATTCCGGGATTTTTTTTTTTTTTTTTTAAATGGTATTTTGGCCCCTCAGCTAGAGGTAAATCCAGAGGAGGTGGTCGCTCCCCCTACACACCCGCACAGGCAGAAGAAAGCAGGGAGACTGCTGCCTCCCTGCAACACCACAGACCTGCCAATACGCAGCAGCGTGTGCTGACTGTAGCACAATGCTGCCGCTGTTGCTGGCAGGACGGGGGAGCTTCTGAGCTGGGACAGAGCTACTCCAGCCAGGGGGCCCCCTAAAACTGTGGGGCCAACGGTACGTACCGCCTGCCCCCCCCCCCCCTTAAACCGGCTCTGCTGCTGGAACCCCCCCTTAATCCGTACCCCCTGATGCCCCCTCTCCCTCTGTCTCCACTATTCACCGCTGCTCTGCTAAGCAGAACAGCGAGTACAGGAGCTTTCCAACTGCTCCCCCCCCCCCACCGCAGGACACTGCGACCCGCGGGTGGGACAGCGGGACAGACCCCAAAAAATGGGACTGTCCCGCGAAAATTGGGACATTTGGGAGGTATGGGGGTGTGTGAGGGGGTATGCCATACTTGACCCCCACATCAGCATACTCAGCAGGGTCTCTCTGGCAGGGAGGAGCGTCACTTTCTGGCACACTCCACGCTTCTTAGCTGTAGTTTTGTGGGTTTTGTGGGTTCCGTACTGCCTTTGTTATCTCCAGCCCCTGCGACCCCACCGCTAGCTGCAGCGCTGCCACCCGCAGTGAGTTGCGCCCAGCTCCTTCACACACTTTAGCCGGCGGGTAGCGCTGCAGAAGTCCGCGCTGCTTGCAGGCTCTGACCCCCTCCTCCCTCCAGCATCAGCGTCTCCTGGGAGCTAACCAGTCACTCCCAGTCTCCCCTTACCATAGTGCCCAGCAGCCGTGAGGTCCGCGCCACGTGCATGCTATGACCCCCTCCTCCCTCCAGCCGCAGCATCTCCTGGGGGCTAACCAGTCGCTTCCAGTCTCACCTTACCACAGTGCCCGGCAGCTGCGCGAGGTCTGCGGTGTGTGACTGAGGAGGGGGGGAGTGATGCGGACGGGCAGAGGAAGCAGGAATACAGCCTAAGAGAGTCAGCCATGCCAAGTCTCCACCAGCAGCAGATCCCAACAGGTTGGAGTGGAACAGCAGCAGCCAGCAGCAGTGACTCCGGTAAGACACATCTGTCTGTCACCACTGTTCTGTCCCTAATACCAATCTCTCCCGTGCCCTGTGTTCTGTCATGTCCCTGTAACCCCTGGCCTTGACCTGCCACCCTTATCCTGGCCCTTTCACCCTTATCCTGGCCCTTTCACCCTTATCCTGGCCCTGTCACCCTTATGCTGGCCCTGCTACCCCTATCCTGGCCCTGTCACCCCTGTGCTTGCCCTGTCAACCCTATACTGGCCCTGACACCCCTGTCCTGGTCCTGCCGCCCCTACACTGACCCTGTCACCCCTATCCTGTCCCTGTCATTTCTGTCCTGGCCCCGTCGCCCATGTCCTGGCCCCGTCACCCCTGTTCTGACCCTGTCACCCCTGTTCTGACCCTGTCACCCCTGTTCTGACCCTGTCACCCCTGTCCTGGCCCAGTCAACCCTGTTCTGACCCTGTCACCCCTGTCCTGGCCCTGTTACTGCATACCCTCCAACTACCTTTTTGGCAGGTACAGTACCCGCAGCACCTCCAGACCTCTCCCCAATGCACCACACCTCCGCACCTTCCCCTCCACCACATGCGGCACTCCACCCCTCCCCCACATGCTGTGCCTCCAGACCCCCTACACCACCCGCGGCTCCCACTCCTCCGCCCCTTCACCACCCCCAGCAATCTCCAGGCCCCCTCCACCATTCACCCCCCTTATATGTCTCCCCCACACCTGCCCCCCTCCACCCGCAGCATCTGCAGACACCCTCCTCCATCCGCGGTCCCCCCCTCACCCACCCCTCCCCCACCAATGGCACCCCCGCACCTGCCCCACCACCACCTGCAGCACCTCCGGACCTCCTTCCCCATCTGCCGCAACACCCGTACCTGCCCCTCCCCTACCCATGGCGCCTACGGACCCCTACCCCACCAGTGGCACTCCCGCCCCTTCCCATCCCACAGCACCTCCGGAACCCTTCACCCATCTGCAACATCCCCACACCTGCCCCTCCCCCACCCATGGCACCCCTGCCCCTCCCCCACCTGCAGTGCCTCCGGACCCCTCCCCCATCTGCATCCCCCACTCCTCTGCCCCTCCCCCACCCGCAGCACCTCCCAACCCTTCCCCATCCGGGCCCCACCCCCACTTCCGCCCTCCCTCCATCCGCAGCATCTACAGACACCATCCGCAGTACCCCCCGCACCCGCTACATTCTGTACATTGTGGTCTGCAGGTGCTGTTCACGCCGTCGCAAGGGGCTGCGCCTCCTTCACCATCGCACACCCTTTCATTGTGCAATATTTAACCACTAACAAAGGAATGCAGGTGATACTCCATATAACACAAATATTGAACCCCAGAAAGGCATGCAAGGGTTAAGGGGGCGTAGCCCCTTGCGACGGTGTGAAGAGCGCCCGTAGGGCGCGATGAAGCACCTAGTATATATATATATATACACAGTTCATTATGGCTATTGCACCAGCTGCAAAAGTGCTAAGTGCACGCTCTGTTTTATGCCATCCTGTGCACACATTTGTGCAGATGTGCCTAGTTTCCTGGAAAATTGACGACCAATGATGGGAAGAGATTTTATTTTGTGGGGTCATAGACCCCCCCCCCCCCCCCCTTCCCCGTGGATTAGACTATTCACCTGGACAGCAGGAACTCTGGGAACCACAGCTGCTCCGTCAGTGTCTGCTCCTCTTTGAAGCCAGCTGACACCGTAGTGGTTTAGGATTGGCGCACCACCGACATCACTGCTGCACGGCCTCGCCCCCAGGTGCACTGCTGGGATTGGTGTTTGCCTGTCTTGGCACTTTGTTATGATTAGCAGGAGTTGGGGCTGCCTAAGGTGTGTGAAGGCACACCCCTATGGACTACACAGTCTTTTCCTCTCCTCAAAATCACTTTCATTCCCCAAAAGCTTTGAGGACCAAGAGATCAGTTCTTGTCCCTGTGCAAATAATGGGACACACGTTGCACCTCTGGTAGGCAGAGCATGCCCGGTCATGGAGTTCTGCAGCAGCTTTAGAGCACAGCTCTTTACGTCTAGCACTTGTGTTAGCATAAAGTGAGTGTCCTTGCTGCTAATCCCAGGACACGTGTAATAGTCTCATTTTGGCTTGTGCTGATACGGGCATATCTTACCATGCAGGAGGAAGCTCCATCAGCTCCAGCGCAGATCATGACATCATGGATCTTGTTGCCCCAGTAATTCTTGCATTCGGCGTTAGTGAGGAGAGGGAGAGCTACCTGCTGCAACCTGGGTGGGGTTTGGCTGGCTGAGAAAAGAAAGAGAAATGCATTGTTTTACATTAATTTCAGTGGCATGTGTAATTCCTTCTGCTTGGGTCTAGTAACGTGTTCTTTGTCAGCACGATCTTTGTCTGGGGTGCAGTAATGTGATCCTTATTTGGACACCACTAACCTGGTCTTTGGCCTAGAGTCACTAATGTGATCTTCATCTGGAGATAATGATCAATATGATATATGCCATGGATCCACTAATGTGATCTTTGTCTGAGGCCCAGTAATGTGATCCTTAATTGGAGACCATTAACGTGATCTTTGCCATGGAACCCCTAATGTGATCTTCTTCTGGAGATAAAGCTCAACATGATATTTTCCTTGGATCCACTAGTGTTATCTTTGTCTGGAGACCATAAATGTGATATTTGTCTGGAGACCACAAATGTGATCTTTGTCTGGAGACCAGAGACCACTATAGTGGATGCTGTAAAAGTTAAGAGGAGCTACAGTAGTTTCAATATATTGCAATGTATTGTTTATTAAGTTTATTATTTAATATGTGTGTTTTCAATCAGCAGGAACCGTACCTAGATATTTTAACCCAATGGGCAGGCTGAGCATCATAAACAATATACAAGCAGAGTGGTCCAAAAAGCGCTGTCTCTTGATAGGTAGGGTATGGTTCTCTTTCTCTAGCTCTGGTGATCACTCCTGAGTGATATCCACCATTTCTCAGAAGCAAGAGGAGGAACAAGACAAAGTATTAAATCAAGGCCAAATTTCTATTGGTAATGTAGGTTATATCCAGTCACTCACCTCAAAGAAGTGAGGTATGTACACATAAAGGTTTCTTTGCAATGGGGACACTTTTCAGTGTTTAAACCAAGGATATGGGTCCACCCACACGATGACCCCTCAAAGTAGACACTCACCCGGGACCAGGTGTAAATGTTCCTCAAAAGGTATCTTTGCGGTGGCTTTCTATTCTTAGTAAACTCCTCCCATAAGAATTCAAGGCAATTCGTATTCCTCAGAAGAATGCAATTTTTATTCCAAAAACACAGTCTTTAAAAGGTTCACGGTTAATCCAAAAATGAAAACATTTATTTTCAAAATATACACGAACAACAGCTAAAATGTACTGAAAAACTCTCCAAAGATCACAAGGAAAGAATATTACCCTTTCTCTTTCTTACCCGGACTGAGAGGAGTGTATGGTGTAATAACCAAGATGGTATTTGGTTAGTTCATGTGCATCAGAGAGTTCCCCTCCACCAGATGGAACTCTGATGCACATGGGCTAACTGAATTGTTGTGTATATAATGAAAATAAATGTTTTTATTTTTGGATTAACCGTGAACCTTTTAAAGACTGTGTTTTTGGAATAAAAATTGCATTCTTCTGAGGAATACGAATTGCCTTGAATTCTTATGAGAGGAGTCCACTAAGAATAGGAAGCCACCGCAAAAATACCTTTTGAGGAACATTTACACCTGGTCCCGGGTGAGTGTCTACTTTGAGGGGTTATCTTGTGGGTGGACCCATATCCTTGATTTAGACACCTAGAAGTGTCCACATTGCAAAGAAACCTTTATGTGTAGATACCTCACTTCTTTGAGGTGAGTCGCTGGATATAACCTACATTACCAATAGAAATTTGGCCTTGATTTAATACTTTGTCTTGTTCCTCCTCTTGCTTCTGAAAAATGGTGGATATCAATCAGGAGTGATCACCAGAGCTAGACAGAGAACCATACCCTACCTATCAAGAGACAGTGCTTTTTGGACCACTCTTCTTATATATTGTTTGCATTGTGTAAAGGGGGTGGTGCCCCTAAGTGTGGACCTTAGCTGCAGTCTGAGGACGCAGGTTATTTTGTCTGTATTTTGTAGGCTGAGCTGCATGACAGTTTAGGGTGTTCTAGGCCCCTCGGTACCCTCCTGGATTCTGGTAAAAGCCTATTTGCCTAGTTGGGTACCTGTCTCTAATGGGCCCTACACACTTGTCGATGTTTCCGATTTGGACGATGTTCATTTTCAATGATTAACGACCATCGTTCAAATTGGCTTGCTATGCTAAACGAGGGAAAACCGACGATGAACGACTGTGGGGACGCGCATCATTCATCGTTGGTGCCTGTACACTAAATGACATGAACGATATATCGTTCACTTACTGTTCATATCGCCTGTTTATGTCACTAAGTGTGTAGGACCTATTAGAGGAGCAAGTTTTAAAACACATTTTTTGTTCTGCAGAAAATCCCTTTAAATTTCTTAAAGGAAAGCACTGAATATGTTAATCAATTCATACCAGAAGAATTTATCAGTCCCCATCCAGTGGTCACACATTTCAGGCCACCTCTAAAGTTGTCAGAGGTCTCTGCCACGCAAACAGGAGCCACTTGTGGTTGTGCAGCAACAGGAGAGGAGAGTTTGAGCAGAGTAATGTCATTCTTAATGGTGAATGCGCTATAATTTGGGTGCTTGAAGACCTTGAAAACAAAATTCAGATCATAGCTCACATTTATTGTTTTATAAGATATTTGTTTCCCTATTATGCAAGTAAAGACTGTATTACGCACATAACACCCACGTGTATAATCTAGCTTTGAAATGTCAGATGATTGTACTAGTACCAATCTAATAAAGTTACTTTGCAGATAGGCAAAAAGTTTTCAGTGGATCAGAACAGGATGAAAATCAGTAAAGATGACAAATGCACTTAGATGCAAATGGCGGGATGGAATGGAGTAATGGATTTCTTTTAAAGGGGCAATCCTTACAAGGCAAAACCATGCCCCTTTAAAAAAATGTCCGGTATAAGTTGGCATCCCGCACCTCCGGTGATCTCGAACTCCATTACATCCCACCGAAAAATGTCTGATATATATTTGTTTGATAAGAGCTCAAACTGTACCTTGGCAATTGTTTTAACTTGAACATTCTCTGCAGAAGAACGCTGATCGAATTCACCCAAAACTACCTTGTGTGAAGTCCTGCAAAATAAGATGTAGAATTGTAGCTAGTATTGTACACTGGACCGAGTGTATCACAGTACACAAACTGTGCAGCATCAGTACTTAGACTGTTCCAGTCCGGACATTGGGGGTCATTCCGAGTTGATCGCACACTGCAACTTTTTGCTGCCCGTGCGATCAACTAGACGCCGCCTATGGGGAGGGTTTTTTTGCATAGCAAGGCTGCGAACGCTTGTGCAGCCGGGCTATGCAAAAACATTTTGTGCAGTTTCAGAGTAGCTCTGGAGTTACTTACCCATTGCGATGTCTTCATCCTGTCCGGTCCCTGAATTGACGTCAGACACCCGCCCTGCAAATGCCTGGACACGCCTGCGTATGCCGCACCACTCCCAGAAAACGGTCAGTTGACGCCCCGGAATGCCTTCCTCCTGTCAATCTTCTTCCGAACATGGCAGCGATCGCTTTCTTCGTTCTTCTTGTCGTTGCCCAGCGACGGGTGTCGCTGGGCAAAGACACGCCTGCGCATTGCGGCTGCTGCGCATGCGCAGAACTGACCCATTCGCACCACTGCGAGAAACAGCAGCGTGCGAAAGGGTCGGAATGACCCCCCTTGCCGTCTTCCAGCCACAGTATCAAGCGACAGAATACGGTAACTTCCCAATGTTGAACACAAATGATTACTAGCTTCGACATGGATAACAATGCATAGAGCTTCCCATATGCGGAGTAGAAGGCACCTTGCAGTGCACCCACCCCCTAGCTTGGATTTACTCCTAGTCCTCTTCATCAGGCAGCATTTACACCAGCCGATAGTCGATAATGAAAGGGGTGCACTGCCGCACTATACATGGGGTGCAAGCGGTATCAGCGCATATGGGCCCTCATTCCGAGTTGTTCGCTCGTTATTTTTCTTCGCATCGCAGCGATTTTCCGCAAACTGTGCATGCGCAATGTTCGCACCGCGCCTGCGCCAAGTAAATTTGCTAAGAAGTTTGGTATTTTACTCACGGCTTAACGAAGAAATTTCTTCGTTCTGGTGATCGTAGTGTGATTGACAGGAAGTGGATGTTTCTGGGCGGAAACTGTCCGTTTTATGGGAGTGTGTGAAAAAACGCTGCCGTTTCTGGGAAAAACGCGGGAGTGGCTGGAGAAACGGGGGAGTGGCTGGGCGTACGCTGGGTGTGTTTGTGACGTCAAACCAGGAACGAAAAGGACTGAACTGATCGCAGTGGCAGAGTAAGTCTCGAGCTACTCGGAAACTGCAAAGAAATTTCTGATCGCTATTCTATTCGCTATTTTGCGAATCTTTCGTTCGCTAATCTGCAAAGCTAAGGTTCACTCCCAGTAGGCGGCGGCTTAGCGTGTGCAAAGCTGCTAAAAGCAGCTAGCGAGCGAACAACTCGGAATGAGGGCCATGGCCGTTTCATAAAGCTACCCCTTTATCTCTCTCTCTCTACTTTATCTCCCTCCAAGCCATTTACCCCACTGTATCAGTCTGCGGATATACATGTACAATCAACAATGAGCCAATTCTATTTTCACCACATCCTTTTGTACAAGGGAATCTACTTGAGGCCAAACACATATCTATGGGGCCAGTTTGCAGTTAGAACTGTTTCCTTGGCTAGGAGACTATAATATGCTGCTGTTCCTTAATGAAAGATTATCACTATTGCAATATAATTGGCGAAAACCTACCTGACTCCACAGTGTGCAGCGGTTACAACCCATTCGTTGCTGATGAGGGATCCTCCGCAGAAGTGGAAACCAGTGTTGTCCTACAATAAAGAGAAAGTTGTTTACGTATCATTTCCTGCCATAACCCTGACTGCATGGCAATATTTTTGGAGGAGGCTTCTACTGTGACATTTATACTACTTTGTAAGAATTATGGGGCTAATTCAGACCTGATCCCGATCAGGTCTGAACTGTGCACGCGCCGGCTGTCTTAGCCCTGCGATCGCCTCTGGCTGACTGACAGGCAGAGGCGGTCGCTGGGCAGGAGGGGGCGGGCCGGCGGTGTTTGGTGCATGGGGGCACGGTCCAGGCAACGCAGGTGTGCCTACACCATTGGGGGGCCGGGCTGTGGCCGCTGCGTGATGTCACACGCAGCCACTGCGACCCGGGCAGCGACAAGTAGCTTCCTACCAGTGCGCAGGAGCTGCGCTGGCTGGGAGCTTCTCTTCCAGAACAAAAGCATCGCCGCTGTGCAATGCTTTTGTACTTGTGTAGGGGTAGGGGGGTCGGGCCTGACATGCGGGGCGGACTAGCCCTGTGCTGGGCGTCCCCCCGCATGTCTGTGTGACTGATCGTAGATATGCTAAATTTACCACAGCTACGATCAGGTCTGAATCAGGCTCTATAACAGTGGAACGTTGGAGCCCTGTGTCCCCCCCCCCCCCGGTGATAACCTAAGGACCCACAGAGCTGTGTAACATTTCTTGACCTACAACTGGAACCTGATCAATCCGCTCCTGGACAAGACTCACTCCAGCTGCTGTGGAACTATACATCTCCACGCGTGCTCTGCCACAGTTTTGTTGTCAGGGCATGCTGGGATATGTAGTTCCACTGCAGATGGAGTACTGCACGTTGCATGTTATCTAACAGCTGTAGATCACAAGGGTGCCAGTTCTTGCCGGAAATGTGAATAAAATAATAGCACAGCTGGTGAATTACGGTCGTACCTGCAGAGAAACCTGCCATGGCCAAGATCCTGGAATGGCTTCCTCACCGTTTACAATTCTGGAATATCCTGTGAGGACAGGCTGGATAGACGGCTTTCCGCACCCTAAAAGGAAATGCATAAGATATGGGGGAAAAATTAAGAAAAGTTGACACACTTACAACGGGCCGGGATATGTGGAAAAGCCGGTTAGGCCCCAGTTGTAGATTTTCATGACTGTCAGGTTGCCATCGGTTTCATTATTTTTCCACCTCCACCCCTGGTACCTGGGACTGCTCACAGGCCCACATATTTTTGATGTATGGATTACATAAACCTGGGCCATTTGTGGCATGAAGGTAAATGAGGTGTCGCAAGTATATCCAACACAACCATCCATGTTCCTGTAGGCACCAGTACACCCACATGTTACACCACCTCAGTTTTACATACAGTACATATCACTTACGCATCACTTCTGCTCGCTCTGGCTCTTGTGACATCATTATCTGCTTCTCCGTTTACTATGGCCCTGATTCATGTTTGTAAGTAAAGCAAAAAAGCAAGCAACTGGGCAAAACCATGTTGCACTGCAGGTGGGGCAGATGTACCATGTGCGGAGAGAGTAAGATTTGGGTGGGGTGTGTTCAAACTAAATTGCAGTATAAAAATAAAGCTGTCTAACATTTGTGGGCTACATGCAAAAGAAGTCAGTATTTACCCTGCACAGAAACACTATGTAAATGTCTTTGTTCCCCTTGCACGGCAACGTGGTTTGTTCCAGATATAAAGTTACTTGCTTTTATTGGCTTTACTTACAAACATGAATCAAGCCCCATATATCAGATAGTATCGGAGGTATATCAAACCTTGGAGAAAGGTAAAGTGGAGAGAGATAAAGTACCAGACAATTCTCCTAACTTTCATTTTATATGCTCAATTTATCTCCCCAATTAACTGGATCTTCTTGTAGTATTATTGATCCTTAGAAAGCCTCTTGGATATACCTTGCCCAACATGCGAACCTAGATCATTTGCCATTTATGCAGTGGAGCATTGTACCTATGGGTTGCAGGACTGCAGCACCGCAAGTAAGATCTGGCACCCAGCTCAGTGTCAGTGAAGCCAGTTGCAGTCCGTGACTGCTCTGGGACTGCCAGACCGGGCTGCAATAGGCAGAGAGCTAGCTTCCTGTAGAAAGCCACTCCCTGCCTCATCAGCCCTAGCCAGCTCCTATGGGCTGCAACCGATGCAGTCCATAGAAGCAAGTACAGATGCCGCTGGTGCACATGCGCCAGTCCCAGCACCTGCCAGATCCACTGTGCAGGTTTCGAGACCCGGCTGATGGACTGTCTGTCTCCTCTCCTCCTCTCCCCTCTCCGGGTAGGCATTAGTAGCGGCAGGCCCCCTACCACCGTCAGATAGATGCCGCCACCGCATTTATGTATTCCCATACTTGCTTTAGAATGCACATTCTACAGAACACTCTATCTTCTTTCATCGTATCTTATTGTATTGTTATAATGGTATGTACCGTGATTGTAAAGCACTGTAAAATATACTGATACAAAATGATATAATACTAGTTAAACAATATACCGTAGGACAGTATGATGTTAAATTCATATAAAATAGAATACAAATGTTATACGTACAGGCAGGTAAATATAACCTGCCTGTATAATTTATTTTTATCATAAATGTATAGAATAAATAATAAATGTATAGGATAAATTAAAAAAAAAGACAACAGAAATCACAAAATTCCTCACTCACCATAAGTAGCACCTACAAGTGCAATGAACGACAGCAGACAGAGGAAAGACATTGTGTGTCAGCTTTTTCAGACCTTCTGACATGTAGAGAAGTCTTTTATATACACTCCGTTCCAATAGAAACATCAGGAGTTATCTGAGCTGCGGGAATCACTCAGGGGAAAATAGCATTTGGTTATCAAGGAACCTTGGTCAAGTACAGGAGTTTGGCTGTTTAATAGAGTAATGGATCAGTATCAAGAGAACACTTAGTAGAGTTGAACTATTAATTTGTGGAACGTATTAATTAAGGTCATAGAAAAGGTGTGAGAGCGCGACAGGTGTCAGCACATGTTCCAGTTTCCAGTTCTGCTGTTTTTCAATATGACCGCACCATAGAACAACACAGCTGCAAGTCTGTATAATGTCACTAGATCTTTCCCTGCCCTATGCGTATTCTTTATTTCAGAATTCAGTATTTATTAATACATTTAGGGGCCTATTGATCAATTATTCCAATTATTATTTGCGGGATACAGATGTTTTCAGGGGAAACAGCAGCTACAAGAAATTTTAATTATTGGGTCTAATACCTGATAATTAATAAATATGCTTTTTTTTTTTTATCTCTTTATTTGATTTTTACATTAGCACCAATACAATTTGAGAGTCAATAAAGAAACTAAACCGTAGTCACGGTCATACACACTTTACAGAATGAGAAAGGCAAAAAGTGTCAACAATTAGAAGGACGATAAATATAATAAATATATCACATAGCCACCATGGGTATAATAATAATAATAATAATAATAATAAAAAAATAACTGGAGAGAGGGGGCAACAAAAGGAGAAAAGGGAGGGTGAGGTAGAATAGAGAGGAAAAACGAGAAAGAAAGAAAGAAAGAAAGAAAGAAAGAAAGAAAGAAAGAAAGAAAGAAAGAAAGAAAGAAAGAAAGAAAGAAAAGGGGGGGGGGGTAAGCAGTGATAAGAGCGGAGAAGTGAGCCAGTGGAGAAGTGCCCATGGCAACCAATCAACACTAAAGTAACATCTATAATTTGCATACTATATAATAATACAGAGCTGCTGATTGGTTGATGGGGCCACTTCTCCACTGGCTCACTTCTCCGCTCTTATCACTGCTTAGTAAATGTCCCCCAAAGGGTAGTATCCACCAAGTTAATGCAACATAGAATCATTAGGCTATCAGTACTGCCTGCAGGTTATCCTCTATTCAGAATTTGCATGGCTATAGAATATGTCAGTATCATATTGGTTTAAAATGTAGTTTACAATCATCATACATCATAATAAAGGCAAACATTTTAAGGAGTTGAGTGACTCATCTCAAAGATATCATAAATTTGGGATTGCAGTGGTACCAGTTTAGTAGCTAGATAAGTCTTCCATGTACGAAAGAAATAACCTGTCCCACAGCGTGAGTCAGTAGCTGCATCATATCTATCAAAGTACATACTGTATATCTTATCATGAGGGAACAGACTTCCCGTAATGAATGGGAATGTCTATCAATCCATGAACTGAGAATCACCTTTTTTGCTACTGTTACCAGGATCGTTAGAATAGGTATTAGATGGGTCTGAGGTGTCGGTAAGGCCCATACATCGAAATTGGCAAAAAGTAATGCAACAGGATTGAGTGGAACATTCAACGAGAAAGAGGAGTTAATGAAACCAAGGAGTTTATAACAAAACATTTTTAGATGTCCACATGACCAAAAATTATGGAAAAGGGTCGCTGATGAGGAACCACATTTGGGACAACAACCAGATTCCTTAGACACAAAGTGACTCCTTTGGCTTTGAGAAACATAGGCCCTATAAAGTACTTAAATATGGATCTCTAGAAGAACCAAAGTTCTGAGAATACGTAAAATTTTTGGAAAGTATTTAAATAAGGTATCATTCTGCTAGACTTCCGTTGTTGATTGCTATATAGGAGCATTTGCCTGATGTATAAGTATTGAGTAAATAAATTTAGGTTTATATTTATTCTGTTTGTATCTGGCCACAATGCTACAAAAGGGGTCGGGTAGAGTAACAAGAGGAGGTTGGGTCGGAAGAGATGAAATATAATGTACCAACTGTAAATATGGAAAGTAGCAGCTAGTTGGTAAATTGAAGGTGTTTCGCAGCACCTCAAAGGGCATGATTTTACCACCCGGGTCAAATACCTGGGAAGTAGCTTTCAAACACTTTTGATACATCGGGGTAAAGGTTGGATTCTCCGTACCCGGAGTAAACATTGGATTAACCCAAATAGGTAGCCAGTCAGACCTTATTGGATTCAGTGCTAATTTAACATTTATCGATCTCCAAGCCTCATATGTGTCCTTGAAGAACACGTTGTTATATACATGGTTAGGTATAGCATGTTTAGGAGCATGTAGCAAGGCACCAGGGGAGAAGGGGGCTAAGCGTGTGCCTTCTATTGCAACATTAGAGTAAATGTTTTGTTCCAGCAACCAATCAAGGGCATATCTAAAAAGGATCGCCTTGGAGTACAATGCTAAATGAAGGACACCGAGGCCTCCATAGTGCTTAGCCATTTTCAATTTCCGGAGAGCTATCCGAGGCTTTTTGGAATTCCATATAAATTTCAGGCTTAATTGGGAGATAAGTTTAATGTCTCGAGTCGTCACTTTGAGAGGTAACATTTGCATCAAGTACAGTATGTTAATTTCGGAAACATTACTGTTTTGACAACTTCTATTCTGCCCAGTAGCGATAAAAGAAGATCACATCATTTTTCTAGAGTCTTTGTCAATTGCGAAATGGCCGGGTTGTAGTTAAATTTATATAAGTTTTCTGTCTTGTTTGGGATTTGGATACCCAAATATTTAATTTGGGAGCTTCCCGTCTTAATGATACTTTAATTATTTTCCAAAGGCAGGATAGGTATAGGCCCGTTATTAGAAGCAGCTCAGATTTATTAATGTTAATTTTATAACCTGAAAAGGTACTGAAGTGGGTTATGATATTCAGAGCAATAGGAATTAAGTGATCAGGGTGTGATAAAAACAGGAGCATGTCATCAGTGAACAGGGAAATGCGAATATCTTCTTCTTCCACACCAATTCCCTGATATAAGGGGGATTGCCGTAGAGTAATGACCAGGGACTCAAGGGCTAGAGCAAATAAAAGTGGGGATAGGGGACATCCTTGTCTCGTTCCTCATAATATAGGAAAAGGATTAGATAGCAAGCCTTTGCATATGATTCTAGAGGCAGAACCAGTGTAGAAAGTTTTTAAATAAAAGATAAAATTGTCTGGGAAAATAAACTGGCGTAGAGAGTTGAAAAGATGATCCCAGTGCACCCTGTCGAAGGCCTTTTCTGCATCTAAGGAAAGGATCGCTCTAGGTATGTTCGACATAGTGCACTGGGAGCGGGGGCGTAGCCAGAACTTTGTTGGCCCCATAGCAACATTTTAAAGGGGCCCCCGTCCCAATGCTTCTAGAGAGACACTTCTCTGCAGCAGTTGTTCATTTTATGCCCTATAATCAGGCTTGGACTGGCCCACAGGGGTACAGGGGAAACCACCGGTGGGCCCCACTGCCTGGGGGACCACCTCCTGCTCTAAGGATCAGGATTCAGACTGTGCACTTGAATTATACATTATACATATGTTACCTTATACTGGACTATGGTGTATTTTCTACAGTACATTGCTGTTATTAATCTGTTATTAATCTGGTACATTATCATGCATGCAGCAGCTGCATTTACTGTATATATTTATGAAGGGGCCCAGACACTGCACTCTCTAATGGTTAGTCAAACCAATGAGGTGGCAGGCCACACCCCCTCAGCAGGCTGGACACACCCCTAAATATAGGCCCCTACCACTGCATTCCTACATGCCCCAGTCCAACACTGTCTATAATAGCGCCCTAGTTCATTCTCTGAACCATAGCAGAGCCTTATTTAATGTTATGCCCCATAGTAGTGCCCTAGTTTCTTTTATGAATCGCAGTAGTGCTTAAGTTCACCCTATGTCACATTTCAGAGCTGCCAGTACACATTATACCACACAGTACTCCAGTACACATTATGCCGCACAGTACCCCCAGTACACATTATGCCGCACAGTACCCCCAATTCACATTATGATATATAGTGCTCCCCATTCATATTGTGCCTCATTACAGTGCCCCAGTTCATATTATATAACATTAAAATGCCCTACGGTTCATTTTATACCACACTACAATGAGCAGGTCCAGGGGCATACTTATATATATTGCAGGCCCCAAGGAAAAAGTTACATACCACCCAATGGTGAAAAATGCATATAACACATGTAACTTTGACAGGGAATGTGGCCCCTCTCAGCTCTGGGCCTCATAGCAGCTGCACTCCCTGCACCTATGGTAGCTACGCCCTTGTATATAACACATGTAACTGTGACAGGGAATGTGGCCCCTCTCAGCTTTGGGCCCCATAGCAGCTGCACTGCCTGCACCTATGGCAGCTACGCCCTTGACTGGGAGCTACAAATCGCCGCCAGTACCTTCCTGATATTAGTCACTGGGTTTCTCCCCATAACAAAGCCTGTTTGATCTTTGTGTGTCAATGAGGGTAGCAGGGGTTTAAAACGATCTGCCAGTATTTTCGTTAGTATTTTATAATCGATGTTTAAGAGCGATATCGGCCAAAAGGAGCTTGGATCTGACAAATCTCTGCCAGCCTTAGGGAGGGCCCGTATCGCGGCAGCATTGAAATATTGTGGTAGTTTCCTTGTTGACAAAATCGAGATATAGACCAAGACTAAGGTTGGGGCAATTTTGGAAGACAGCAGTTTATAAAATTCTGGCGTAAAGCCATCCAGGCCAGGGGCTTTACTTAGTTTTAGATTTGAAATACCTGCGATAACTTCTTGCAAGGAGATCGGTGCTTAGAGAGAGTGGCCATCTTTCTGGGAAAGTTGACGGAGAGGAAGACCAGCCCAAAAAACGTGGGCTTTTTGTGTATCAGATTGTGGGGCAGAATAGAGGGATTTGTAGAAGTCCGTTAAAACTTCAACTATTTGAAGATTAGATGTAGAGAGAGCCAACACTTTGTTTCAGAGGGTAGATAGTAGATGGGGGACGTTGTCCTCTAAGCAAGTTAGACATTAATTTGCTGGACTTATTAGCAAATTTATGGAATTTACAGTTTTTAAAAAAGGGAATAGGAGGATTCCATTTTCATAAATAAACCTTCAAATTTGGTTTTTGCCTCCTGATAGGAGCATCTAGTACCAGGGGAAGGGTCAGTTTTATATAGCTGAAAAGCTGATGTAAGGTCGTCCTGTGCAGTGAGATACTCTTGGGTTAGTTTACGTTTGTGGGCAGTGGAGTGGAAGATAATCTCACCCCACAGGGAAGCTTTGGCAGCCTTCCAAAAAAGAACAGGGTCACTTGTGGAAGCGTTTCCCTGGCAAAGTTATACCGTGTGAGGGCTGGTGCTGACCAGGGGAAGACTCAGTTGTAGGGGCTGAGGTGTACGTGAACCTGGGAGGCAATATGGGATTCTTTGATATGCAGATGAGCTTGCAGTACCAATGCCCGAAGGCGTGACCATGACCACAGAGGGAAAGTTAATGAGTTTTATTTAAGCACAGTTCAGGTGGTACATTGGCAGTTGCAGTATTCAGGTATAATAAATGAATAGAAGCAGTACACAGTTCCTAGAAATGCAGCAGTGGTTAGGATGCCTCTGGGTGCGGTAATATAACAATACAGTCTTAAGTGACCAGGAGATGGTAAGTTCTTAACCAGCACCCATCCGCTGAGTAATGGAATGAGGATAGGAACGGACCAGCTGATGTTACACTGGAAGCTGGGAGTACTGTTGGATCACTGGCTCTGGGTGAGCACCAGTGAACTGCCGGGTATGCCGGGTGGAACCGGACCAGGTGAAGAACTGTGTGGAAACGCAGGTGCACCAATGTAGCAGGAGAGCAGAGGAGCGACACTGGTGATGCTGGGGATTGGTGGTTATTGGAGGTCAATGGCGGAACACCGATGGTATCTGGAAATCGATGGCGGAGCACCGATGGTATCTGGAAGTTGATGGCGGAGCACCGATGGTAACAGGAGACAGGACACCGCTGGAAGCTAGACGCTGGAAGCCGGTGTTAGGAAACTGCCAGTCGCAGGGTGCAATGATAGGACACTGCAGAGTCAGGCTGCACTGCAAGGTGGTAACTTGTGCGGGTCTCTAGTGGAGTTGAAGACAGGAGCTGGAAATACCTGGAGCTTTAGCAAAACAACCACAATGAGGAGAGACTGGTAACACTGGGTTTGACAACCAAAGCACTGACACCTTCCTGGTCCAGGAACAGGATATTTATACCTGCAGGGAGGCAGGCATTGGCTGAACAATTATGCAGAGTCCAGCAGCGCAGCAGATAGGTGAAGTGATAGCATGTGACTGGAAAAAACATGGCTGCGCCCATGTTAGCATTTGGAGGGAAAGTCAGTTTGTGAAACCATGTGGAGAAATGACAGTAATGGCGGCGGAGGCCGCAGAGGGCAGGAGACGCCATACTTGGTTATTTGCACACTGGAACCACAGGGATGGCGGCGGAGGCCGCGGAGGGCTGGAGACGCCATTTTAGGATTTAACATGTTACACTTATGAAGCTGCGGTGACAGCGCTGCGGTATCACAGGGAGGAGATGTGAAGTAAGGACATCAGTAACGCAGCTGAGATCCGGCCCTGGAACGCTGAGCCAGCCTCAGGAGACACCTGAAAGGTAAATAATGGCGTCCAGTTACCCGGATCGTGACACCGTGCTAAATTTACTGCAGTTTCCAGGGTCTTAGAGGTATGTAGGGAAGAAGGGCATCTCCGACTAATGAAATCCCCCTTTTCCTGCTCTGCTTGGAGAGTCACCCAAATAGCATGGTCAGATAAGTGTATAGGTTCCATTCCTGAACAGACCAATTTGGGTAGTAGGAAGCTGGATGCTAAAATACAATTTATTCTATACATTGGCCCTCATTCTGAGTTGATCACTCGCTAGCTGTTTTTAGCAGCCGTGCAAACGCATAGTCGCCGCCCATGGGGGAGTTTAACTTTTTTCGCTTTGCTAGTGTACGAACGCCTGTGCAGCCGAGCTCTGCAAAAAATGCTGTGCAGTTTGAGTAGCTCTGAACTTACTCAGCCCTTGCGATCACTTCAGTCTTTTTGGTGTCGGAATTGACGTCACACACCAGCCCTCCAAACGCCCAGACACGCCTGCGTTTTCCCTACCATTTCCAGAAAACGGTCAGTTGACACCCATAAACCCCTATTCCTGTCAATCTTCTTGCGATCGGCTGTGCGTATGGATTCTTCGTTAAATCCATAACTCAGCAACGATCTGCATTGTACCCGTACGACGCGCGTGCGCATTGCGGTGCATATGCATGCGCAGTAGAGACCTGATCGCAGCACAGCGAAAATCGGCTGCGTGCGATCAACTCGGAATGACCCCCATTGTGCCTCTAGAGGCAGATAGGCAAGAGTAATCCCTGTCGGTGGGGTACAGGAGCCGCCATATATCAATCAAAAGTAAGGTTTTTGGACGGGACCCCAAATGAGGTAGCTTATATTTTAAGGAAGTAGATGACTGTTTATCCAAATGTGGGTTGGATATGAGGTTTAAATCCGCACATAATATAAATCGGTAAATGAGAGAGTGGTGTGAGTAAAGAAATTATTTTTAAGAAAAAAGCCTTGGAGTACACATTACGCACATATACATTCAGGCATACATAAGCAGTCTGACCTAATGTAAGCCGACATAAAACATAACGACCTAAAGAGTCTACTACAACATCAGATATCACAGCAGGTAGTTGCGAACGGGCCAAAATGGCCACACCTCTGGCCTTCGAGTTATGGGAAGCCGAGGCGAGAAGCTTCCATTTTAGCATGTTTAGCTTAAGAGCCTCAGTGGGAACAAGATGAGTTTCATGGAGGGAATTTAAATCTATATATAATTTAATCAAATACATCAGAATACGTTTACGTTTTTGTGGGGAGTCAATATCCCCCACATTCCAGCTTCCTATTTTAATCGACATGAGTCAGTCATAAAGAGCATTACAGGATTATTGTAAAAGGGGGCTATACGCAGCTGTACTGTAGACAGCCAAGCATTACATGGCCAGAACATTGGTAAGATACCCACATGGCAATAGAAACATGGGCCAATATTTACTAATATTCGTGTTTGAGTCGGTTTGTGTAGTGTTTAAACTCGTTTTGTATCGGGTGCATTTTCATGCAACTTTTTGAATCCATATACGCAAAGTTACGAAGCAGTCGACTTTATGGTTGTCGTGTTTTCCGATGTCGATGCCAGTCGTTTTTTTTTGGCACATTTACGGCCATCATTGCCATTTGCGTACGTGTTTTTGTTGTATTTGCTGGTTTTTTTTCCTAAGTTAAGCACGGCTGGGTTTTTTTTTTCCCGCGGCCGCATTTTTACTTTCAGTTTCGATTTTCATCCCCGTTCGTGATTGGTTGTGTTTCAGATGGTAGGGGTGTCTGTGCGCAACCATATAAATACGCCCCAAACCGTCCGCACCTCGTGGGTTTAGTTAGTGGTGAGGAGGAGGGAGGTTGTGCTGTGGAGGTAGGTGAATTTGTGGTTTGGTGAAGAGTGTTGGTAGCGATTTCTGAGAGTTTGACTTGTGTTTGAAAGTCGTCTTGTCATTCTTGTTGTCTTGTATTTTGTGGTTTTGTCTCATTTTTAGTCCAAGTTATTTTTCTTTATAGTCCCTTGTCAGTGTTTGTGTGTGTGTGTGTGTGTGTGTGTGAGAGTTGTGTGTGAGTTGTGTAGTGGTAGTGGAGGAGTGTGTTGTTTGTGTTTTTTTTTCTGTGTTAACTGTTTAGACACACAATTATGTGTGACTCAGAGGTGGGTGAGTGTGAGTGAGGGGGAGGAGGTCGGTCAGGTGGAGGAGGTGAGTGTTAGTGAGGTTAGTGAGGTGGAGGAGGTGGATGAGGTTGCTGCAGCAGCCTCAAGTGATAGTGACAGTCAGAGTGCTCCGCAGCCACGCACCACTACTAAGACTGGGCGGAATGTAAAGTTTAGTTTTGCTGAAAATGTGGCATTGGTGCGTGAGCTGATGAAGTATCAGAGGCAGCTATTTGGCCCTGAGTCCACCAAGGTGCCAACACAGAGGAAAACGGTGTTGTGGGCGAAAGTTGTTGCTGCTGTCAATAGTGAGGGGGTGGTCAAGCGAACGGAGGACACGTGCCGCAAACGGTACTATGACATAAAGCGACGTGTCAAGTCCAAAATGGCCAAGGAGGCCAAGTCGGCTCGGAAAACCGGTGGTGGGCAGCCCTATATTGCAAGATATCTGGAGTATGAGGAGCCCATGCGGAGTGTAATCCCTCCAGAAGTTGTCTCTGCAACCCATGTCTGGGATTCAGATAGGCCCAGGAAGAATGGTGAGCATGTGTATTTGCATTTACATTCTATGGGTTGTTGTTTTTTTAAATGTGTGTCATGTGACGTTGCATATTACTCCCATCTTCAAGTGTGTGTCAGCAAATACATTGTTTTGGTTAATGTTTTATACAATAGCCAATGTAACATCTTACTTTATTGTATGTCATGTGTTTTTCTGACAGATATTTTGCATGTGTAGTTTGGACTTGGTGTGTCTCTGAATTGTCCTGCAATAATGTTTTCCTTTTGGACGATTTTTCAATTAAAATTGTGACTATGTTTTATATTTAAGTGATCCATGTGCAATGTTTTATAAACAGTGGTTGTCATGTTAGAGGCTGGAGTACTGGAAAGTGGTTTGGAATCCACTTACATGTGTAGTGTCATTATTAGATAATGTTAATTATTTAATTAAATTAACAATATTTTTTATTTATTTATTTTTGCTTGTATTTGTACCATGACACCACACTGCAGTCTAATTTTTGTGAAAAATTGCTACATTTTGTTTTGGCTCATATAGTGGTAATGTGTCTTTGGAGTGCCACATCACAGAGCAATTTATATATTGCATCTGTAATATTTTTCCTTTCAATACAAACTGAAGATGTGTGTTTATTTTTTTTGTTTTTTTTCTTTAACTTGTGGCCTATGTCAGTGTCCTGTACATGTTTTCCTGTGTTGATGTTGCCATAGTGCATATGTGTTTTGGTCAATGTTTTTAGTTTTTTGTTTTTTATTTTTGTATTTCCGGTCCTTATGTTTTTTATAAATAAAAACCAAGCATTTCTTCAAGAATAAATGTTTATTATTTAAATTATTTATTTTATACAGTGTTAAAAAAAAGCAGTACTACTCGTCGGCCAGTAACTCCTATCACATCTGATGATGATGATGCTGCGAAACAGGTAAAGTGTCCATTGTAGTATAGGGTATGCTTGTAAAGGAATGGCCATAACAAAATTGCACTTTCATTAAAAGGTCCATCAAAAGAAGTATGGAGCAGCAGAAGTGGCACTTCTGAAAGACATCACCACAAAAAACCTGTGGCCGAAAAGAAAGCAAGGTCGTATGTCCCGGCCCAAACACAGCAGGCTACCCCGCCACGAAGATTATCGTCCGTATGTTCTGTCCCACCACTCCAAATTTTGGACACACCTCCAAGACGTCATCCACACTCCCCTCATCTTGATTGTGAGTATCAAACTGAAAAAAATGTGTAAAATTTCAGTACGTAATCAAAATAAGTCAAAACACATCAAAAACGTAAATACTTACCGCAGTAAGTAAAAGCTGAAATGTAATCCAAGCTAAATGTCCTTGTCCACATCGAGTAAAGATATGTATGTCCACTTGAGCCATACAGTATGACATTGTGTGTAAGATGCTGCAACAAAAAAAGCATGTTGGTTTTATTGCAAAAAGTAACGTTGTTTTTCAACATTTCACATGTGTGTTTGAGGTAACATTGCAAAATACATATAAAAACATTACTATGTTTGTTTGAACAAAGCAATAAGGTAACACATTATGTATTCCAATGTGTTTTTATGGTGGAGTATGTGTGAGCTACAATAAAACTAAAGTGTTTGCTTTCACAATTAAGTAACCAGACACATTTGCCACAAACAGGCATATGTATGTATTTAAGCTATGGGTGATGATGTTGCTAGGCAGAATAGTTGCAAGCAACAGTGAATGACATGTGTTCCATGTGTAGTGATTTGTTTACATTTCTCAAACATATGAATAGCTAACGGAGATTTGTTTAACATTTCAGCTTCTAGTCCTGGGAACAGCATCCCACCGCAACAACAGCAACACAGTGACATGGAGGAGACAAACATCTTAGAAATGCAGCCATTAATGCAAGGAATGAGCCCCCCAACACCTGTGAGTACACCACCACAGCAAAGCACACCACCACCACAACACAGCCCAACAACACCAGGAACACAAGGCCCTGATCAGGTGTTTTGGACCATTTGGGCTAGACAGCAGGCCACTAATGAAGATTGCCTGCGTAAGCAGACACAAATGTTTGCAAGCCTACCATCTCACCTCAGAAGAATATCAAGAAATCTTAGTAGACAAAATGAACAAACAACCAGAATAGGCAATACCATGGAACTCATGCGTACAGACATTACACAGGTCATGGGCAACTTACAGCGCATAATGGAAGAACAGCACAGACAACAGCAAAGTTATATGAGCATTTTTCAAAACAATCAAAAGATTAATGAAAGTTTATTCCGAATAGTAGACAATCAAAATGCTGCTACACGTGAACTCAATGCCACCCTCACTAACCTGAATGAAACACTCAGATGCATGCACCAACAGCAAACAAGCAGCAGTTCTGGTACGACTACTCCAAATATCACGCCAGTCTCATCACCACCAAGACGCTCCACCAGAGCACGACAACATGACAGTGCTAAAGGCAAAGGGCAGGACAAGCAGCCACCAAAAAAAACGTGAAAAAAATACAAGTTAGACATTTGGGATAAGTAACTCAAAATAGTTAGTAAGTGTATTTTTGGCGAAAAATATATAACACTTAGCTCCTTGACACATTTTTCAACATCATTAATTATAAGTGCTACAAACAAAAACAAAAAAATTTACCATTTTTTTTTGTATTGGAGGAGGGAAATGTTGATGGAGCCACACATACATGTTAGCAGGAAGTAAACTGACCACTTGATTTTTTTCTAATCATTACTCTTTCTAGATTCCAATCATTCTCTTTTCCTGCAGACAATCCAAATTACAATGTTATTGATACATATTTTAGCTTTCTTTTCTATACAACATTACAAGAAGAACACAATTGAGTTGCGTAAAAAACTTGAAATATGTTGCCTTTGTTTTGTTTTAAAAACATTGTCAAAATGAATGACAGTATTGTTGGGCCATGTTTGTGTGTGTAAAAATTAGTAAGAATGTTTTTACACATGATGCTGAAACAAACAAATATGTACTTTTACATCAAAAAACAAAGAATGTGTATAATAATGTATATGTGTGGCAAACTGTGTATTTACTTACACATCATCAAGTTTACAGCATCAAACATTAGGAAATAAATTATTCCTGATTACAGTAAGTTTGTGTGTCTTAAATATGATGGTGCATCACACATAGGGACACATGTATTCCTCAAGGCTAACATATTATATGTTGAGGAGTGTTTTTTGGGAACACAGGTTCTCAAACTCGGCCCTCAGGAACCCACACAGTGCATGTTTTGCAGGTCTCCTCACAGAATCACAAGTGACATAATTAGCTCCACCTGTGAACCTTTTAACATATGTCTGTGAGTAATTCATACACCTGTGCTTCTACTGAGTTACGTGAAAAACATGCACTGTGTGTGGTCCTGAGGGCCAAGTTTGGGAACCTGTGCATTAGGACGTTACACACAATGATAAAGTGAAATACTAAATGGATTATGTGGGCTTGTAAGAAATTAGCACTGCAAGTTTACGATCACTTATCCAGACTTAATGCATGCCACTCATAATCTGTTGTTTTGAGAATAAAAATACACACAATACACATGCGACATTTGTTTTTCATAAAGCGAGGGTATGTTTGTATGTGTCAAGGAGACAGACACATTCTGAGTAATGGTTTTGGGGGGAAAAAGGCAAAACATCTATTTATGATTAGAGATGAGCGGGTTCGGTTTCTCTGAAACCGAACCCGCACGAACTTCATGTTTTTTTCACGGGTCCGAGCAGACTCGGATCCTCCCGCCTTGCTCGGTTAACCCGAGCGCGCCCGAACGTCATCATGACGCTGTCGGATTCTCGCGAGACTCGGATTCTATATAAGGAGCCGCGCGTCGCCGCCATTTTCACACGTGCATTGAGATTGATAGGGAGAGGACGTGGCTGGCGTCCTCTCCATTAGAAATTAGATTAGAAGAGAGAGAGAGATTGTGCAGAGTCAGACAGAGTTTACCACAGTGACCAGTGCAGTTGTTGTTAGTTAACTTTTATTTATTTTAATATAATATATCCGTTCTCTGCTATATCCGTTCTCTGCCTGAAAAAAAACGATACACAGCAGCAGCCAGTCACACAGTGTGACTCAGTCTGTGTGCACTCAGCTCAGCCCAGTGTGCTGCACATCAATGTATAAAAGGCAAAGCTTATAATAATTGTGGGGGAGACTGGGGAGCACTGCAGGTTGTTATAGCAGGAGCCCCCAGGAGTACATAATATTATATTAATTTAAAATTAAACAGTGCACACTTTTGCTGCAGGAGTGCCACTGCCAGTGTGACTAGTGGTGACCAGTGCCTGACCACCAGTATAGTAGTATATTGTTGTATGTATTGTATACTATCTCTTTATCAACCAGTCTATATTAGCAGCAGACACAGTACAGTGCGGTAGTTCACGGCTGTGGCTACCTCTGTGTCGGCAGTCGGAACTCGGCAGGCAGTCCGTCCATCCATAATTGTATTACAATATATACCACCTAACCGTGGTATTTTTTTTTCTTTCTTTATACCGTCGTCATAGTGTCATACTAGTTGTTACGAGTATACTACTATCTCTTTATCAACCAGTGTACAGTGCGGTAGTTCACGGCTGTGGCTACCTCTGTGTCGGCAGTCGGCAGGCAGTCCGTCCATCCATAATTGTATTATTATTATAATATATACCACCTAACCGTGGTTTTTTTTTCATTCTTTATACCGTCATAGTGTCATACTAGTTGTTACGAGTATACTACTATCTCTTTATCAACCAGTGTACAGTGCGGTAGTTCACGGCTGTGGCTACCTCTGTGTCGGCAGTCGGCAGGCAGTCCGTCCATCCATAATTGTATTATTATTATAATATATACCACCTAACCGTGGTTTTTTTTTCATTCTTTATACCGTCATAGTGTCATACTAGTTGTTACGAGTATACTACTATCTCTTTATCAACCAGTGTACAGTGCGGTAGTTCACGGCTGTGGCTACCTCTGTGTCGGCAGTCGGCAGGCAGTCCGTCCATCCATAATTGTATTATTATTATAATATATACCACCTAACCGTGGTTTTTTTTTCATTCTTTATACCGTCGTCATAGTGTCATACTAGTTGTTACGAGTATACTACTATCTCTTTATCAACCAGTGTACAGTGCGGTAGTTCACGGCTGTGGCTACCTCTGTGTCGGCAGTCGGCAGGCAGTCCGTCCATCCATAATTGTATTATTATTATAATATATACCACCTAACCGTGGTTTTTTTTTCATTCTTTATACCGTCGTCATAGTGTCATACTAGTTGTTACGAGTATACTACTATCTCTTTATCAACCAGTGTACAGTGCGGTAGTTCACGGCTGTGGCTACCTCTGTGTCGGCAGTCGGCAGGCAGTCCGTCCATCCATAATTGTATTATTATTATAATATATACCACCTAACCGTGGTTTTTTTTTCATTCTTTATACCGTCGTCATAGTGTCATACTAGTTGTTACGAGTATACTACTATCTCTTTATCAACCAGTGTACAGTGCGGTAGTTCACGGCTGTGGCTACCTCTGTGTCGGAACTCGGCAGGCAGTCCGTCCATCCATAATTGTATTATATACCACCTAACCGTGGTTTTTTTATACCACCTAACCGTGGCAGTCCGTCCATAATTGTATACTAGTATCCAATCCATCCATCTCCATTGTTTACCTGAGGTGCCTTTTAGTTCTGCCTATAAAATATGGAGAACAAAAAAGTTGAGGTTCCAAAATTAGGGAAAGATCAAGATCCACTTCCACCTCGTGCTGAAGCTGCTGCCACTAGTCATGGCCGAGACGATGAAATGCCAGCAACGTCGTCTGCCAAGGCCGATGCCCAATGTCATAGTACAGAGCATGTCAAATCCAAAACACCAAATATCAGAAAAAAAAGGACTCCAAAACCTAAAATAAAATTGTCGGAGGAGAAGCGTAAACTTGCCAATATGCCATTTACCACACGGAGTGGCAAGGAACGGCTGAGGCCCTGGCCTATGTGGTTCAGCTTCACATGAGGATGGAAGCACTCAGCCTCTCGCTAGAAAAATGAAAAGACTCAAGCTGGCAAAAGCAGCACAGCAAAGAACTGTGCATTCTTCGAAATCCCAAATCCGAATTCCGAGCCCACCCGCTGGCGGTGATGCAGGGCAGTCTGGAGCGACTGCTGATGCTGACATCTGGTCCGGACTGAAGGACCTGACAACCATTACGGACATGTCGTCTACTGTCACTGCATATGATTCTCTCACCATTGATAGAATGGTGGAGGATTATATGAGTGACCGCATCCAAGTAGGCACGTCACACAGTTCGTACTTATACTGGCAGGAAAAAGAGGCAATTTGGAGGCCCTTGCACAAACTGGCTTTATTCTACCTAAGTTGCCCTCCCACAAGTGTGTACTCCGAAAGAGTGTTTAGTGCCGCCGCTCACCTTGTCAGCAATCGGCGTACGAGGTTACATCCAGAAAATGTGGAGAAGATGATGTTCATTAAAATGAATTATAATCAATTCCTCCGCGGAGACATTGACCAGCAGCAATTGCCTCCACAAAGTACACAGGGAGCTGACATGGTGGATTCCAGTGGGGACGAATTGATAATCTGTGAGGAGGGGGATGTACACGGTGATATATCGGAGGATGATGATGAGGTGGACATCTTGCCTCTGTAGAGCCAGTTTGTGCAAGGAGAGATTAATTGCTTCTTTTTTGGTGGGGGTCCAAACCAACCCGTCATTTCAGTCACAGTCGTGTGGCAGACCCTGTCACTGAAATGATGGGTTGGTTAAAGTGTGCATGTCCTGTTTTGTTTATACAACATAAGGGTGGGTGGGAAGGGCCCAAGGACAATTCCATCTTGCACCTCTTTTTTCTTTTATTTTTCTTTGCGTCATGTGCTGTTTGGGGAGGGTTTTTTGGAAGGGACATCCTGCGTGACACTGCAGTGCCACTCCTAGATGGGCCCGGTGTTTGTGTCGGCCACTAGGGTCGCTTATCTTTCTCACACAGTCAGCTACCTCATTGCGCCTCTTTTTTTCTTTGCGTCATGTGCTGTTTGGGGAGGGTTTTTTGGAAGGGACATCCTGCGTGACACTGCAGTGCCACTCCTAGATGGGCCAGGTGTTTGTGTCGGCCACTAGGGTCGCTAATCTTACTCACACAGCTACCTCATTGCGCCTCTTTTTTTCTTTGCGTCATGTGCTGTTTGGGGAGGGTTTTTTGGAAGGGACATCCTGCGTGACACTGCAGTGCCACTCCTAGATGGGCCCGGTGTTTGTGTCGGCCACTAGGGTCGCTTATCTTTCTCACACAGTCAGCTACCTCATTGCGCCTCTTTTTTTCTTTGCGTCATGTGCTGTTTGGGGAGGGTTTTTTGGAAGGGACATCCTGCGTGACACTGCAGTGCCACTCCTAGATGGGCCCGGTGTTTGTGTCGGCCACTAGGGTCGCTAATCTTACTCACACAGCTACCTCATTGCGCCTCTTTTTTTCTTTGCGTCATGTGCTGTTTGGGGAGGGTTTTTTGGAAGGGACATCCTGCGTGACACTGCAGTGCCACTCCTAGATGGGCCCGGTGTTTGTGTCGGCCACTAGGGTCGCTGAGCTTAGTCATCCAGCGACCTCGGTGCAAATTTTAGGACTAAAAATAATATTGTGAGGTGTAAGGTGTTCAGAATAGACTGAAAATGAGTGTTAATTATGGTTATTGAGGTTAATAATACTATGGGATCAAAATGACCCCCAAATTCAATGTTTTAAGATGTTTTTTAGGGTTTTTTGAAAAAACCACCCGAATCCAAAACACACCCGAATCCGACAAAAAAAATTCGGTGAGGTTTTGCCAAAACGCGGTCGAACCCAAAACACGGCCGCGGAACCGAACCCAAAACCAAAACACAAAACCCGAAAAATTTCAGGCGCTCATCTCTATTTATGATTACACAACAAATGAAATAAGCAAACCAAGCTTACCTTAGAAATAGCGATTGATGATCTCTTGCCTAACCTGCCTCCCTACATCTGTACTCCAAGTATCACCAGATGTCTCTAATTCATTTCTAAAACCAGCTTGCTGGCTGCTTTCTTCCTCCTCCTCCTCCTCCTCCTCCTCAACATGTGGCAGATGTTGTTGCAAATACATGTTATGAAGAAAGCAGCAGCAGAACACAATTTGAGTCACCTTGGAGGGACTATACAACAAAAGGCCACCAGACTTATCCAGACACCGAAACCTAGATTTCAGCACACCAAAACATCTTTCTATCACATTCCGCGTGGACTTATGTGCATGATTGTAATTGTGTTCAGCAGGGGTATCAGGTCGGGACAATGGAGTTAGAAGCCAAGAGAAACAGCCATATCCTCCATCACCTAAAAGACAGATATAGTAACGTGATTCATGTTAACATACAGCAACACATAAGTAACACACTGTGGGGCAGATGTATTAACCTGTAGAAGGCATAAGGAAGTGAAAAACCAGTGATATGTGCAAGGTAATAAAGGCAGCAGACAATCTGTACCTAAATGTTCATTTACATATTGGAGCTGATTGCCTGGTGCCTTTCTCACCTTGCACAGATCACTAGTTTCTCACTTCCTTATGCCTTCTACAGGTTAATACATCTGCACCTGTATTTGGACAAAGTATACGCAGGCCTACACATATCAAATTACATACCCAGCAGCCATCCATCTGGCATTTGTCCGTCCTCAAACTTATCAAAGAGGGATGACTGACTGAGGATGAAGGAGTCATGGCAGCCCCCAGGGTAACCAGCAACAACACTCATTATTTTGAGATTTGCATCACAAACCACCTGCACATTTGTGGAGTGTTCGAAATGGCGGTTTGTATATATGTGCTGCCTGCCCCTAGGTGGTATCAGCTGAATGTGTGTGCAATCTATGGCTCCAAGCACATTGGGCATGCCAGCCAGCTCATAGAAATCTACCCTGACGGCATGCCACTGAGACTCCTGGGTAGGGAAGCAGATTGAGGCCTCGATGTGGGGCTGCAAAACACCCAACACCTGTGTGTATATTTAAAAGAACATAAACATGAGATTTTAGGACAGAACTGGCCACCGAGAAATTAAAACAAACACAAAACAGAAGAGGTAGTTAGGTATACATCACCTGTGTTAAGATTCTGGAAAATGAGGGCTGTGAGATTCCTATGACATCCCCAGACACAGCCTGAAAGCTGCCAGTAGCCAGAAAGTGCAACACAGCCAGGAGTTTGTGCAGGCTTGAGACAGAGCGAGAGCGTGCTGTCTCAGGGTCTAGGCCCAGTTTGACAAGGTCATACAGACGGAAAATGTTGTTACGATTTAGACGGAACATCTGTATGACCTTATCATTGGACAATGCGTTCAAGTTTAAACACCCCCTAAAAAAACAAGGCCTGCGCAGCCTCCGCGGAACCTGTACAACCTGCTGACCATGTTCAGTTTCTTGGCCCTGGTTACTTACAGGCTGATGTCTGAGTCTGAGGAATCCCACAGCACACAAAAGATCACTGGCCCACAGTCCTGCTGCCATTTCTGAGTGTAGGTGTATTGAAATGGGCCTAACATCCTTTTATAGGCATCCTAATTAAGGTGTGAGTGATTTTTTATTTGCAACACATGTAAACACGACTGAAAAAAGCAGGTCTATTTTTTTCAGCTTTTTTTAACGAATCGCAAAAAAATACGACCGCATTTGAGCACTCAGAGACTAACACCCAAATACGAATGAATAGCTAATTCCCGTATTCTATGTAATAACAGCCGCGTTTGACCGATGGTCTATTCATTCGTATTTGTGAACGTTGTCATTCAAACCATTCCGAATAGTCCAAACACTGCCGAGATTGGTGCTTAGTGAATTCCCGGATTGGGACTTAGAAAAAAAAAACACAAATCGGACAAACTCGATTTTTTAGTAAATATTGGCCATGGAGTGGATACTCAGTGGGTAACAAGGTGGTGTGGAATATACAAGGGAAAGTAACATAAAAACACACTATAACAGGGAGGATAGGGTAGGCAATAAACAACTTATGACTTCCGCACAAACATCGCAGGATGTACTATGAAAACATGTTAGAACCAATCGCTTTTAAGCTTCTAAACACAGAAGCGCCAAACAGTATAATAATAAGCTATAACGAGGCTTTACGTAAACCACCTACAATAAGTCTTAAGTATAACACAGTGAGTCGGTACCAATTGCAACAGGAGAGAACAGTTTATCTTGTCAGCGTCGGAAGCACGTCGCACAGAAAGACGGGGGAAAGAGGTCACCATTCAAAAATCCAACGTTAAAAATGAGAATAAGCTCTGGATCTGCACTAGAAATCTCAGTCACAGTCAGACGTCTGAGCCACATGGCCTGATGCGGCCTCCTTCTCTCTCAAATACACTTCTGCATCAGACACATGAAGAAAATCTTTGACGGATGAGCCGGCATATATGCGAAGCTTCGCTGGGTACAGTAGTGGAAATTTACAATTTTCTTGGATCAGGTGAGAGCACAAAGGGGCAAAATCTTTCTGAGCCTTGGTTATCTCGGCAGAGTAATCCTGAAAAATCTATTTTTTTTGTCCCTTCCAAGTAATGTATCTATGTCTACGGGAAGCTACCCACAGTAACTACTTGTGTAGGTAATTTAATGATTTACATATCACAGCCCTGGGCCAATTCTGTGCGCCCTCTCTATAACTAAATCATGGCATCTGTCCGACAGGGGATACGGTCATTAGGTCGACACCACTTAGGTCGACAGTCATTAGGTTGACCACTATTGGTCGACATGCATTAGGTCAACGTAGTCAGTAGGCCGACATGTACTAGGTCACCATGGAAAAATGACGACATGCGTTTTTCTAAAAATTTTTATTTTTTTTTAAAACTTTTTCATACTTTACGATCCACGTGGACTTCGATTGGGAATAGTAACCTGCCCGAAGCCGTGAGCCATGCAAGGGGACACGGTGCACTAATTGGGGTTCCCCGTCACTTTACGATGAAAACAACACCAAAAAAAGTAGTGTCGACCTCTTTCCATGTTGACCTTGTTCATGTCGATCTAATGACTGCGTCGACCTATTTCAGGCGTCGACCTAGTCACTGTCGACCAATTGTGGTCGACCTAATGCATGTTGACCCTATGACCCATACCCGTCCTGCACGTGAAGCAATTCAGGCAGGGTCGGACTGGCACACAGGGGAAACCACAGGTGGGCCCCACTGCCTGTGGGCCCACCTCCTTCTCTAGGGATTAGGTTCCAGGCTGTATCCTAGTGCACACTTTAATTATACATTATACATATGTTACCTTATACTGCACCGGACTATGGGCCCAGCCCATGCACTCTCTTATGGTTAGGTGGGCCTCTGTTGTGGTTGGCCACACCTCCACTATTGTGATTATGATTTAAGCTGTTTTTGAGGGTTTTAAAAAAAAAAAAAAAACACCCGAATCCGACAAAAATTTTTAAGGGAGGTTTTGCCAACATGCGTCCGAATCCAAAACACGGCCGCGGAACCGAATCCAAAACCAAAACACAAAACCCGAAAAATTTCCGGTGCACATCTCTAGTCTGGACGCTGAATCAATGTAAAAGGTGACAGTGCTGCGCAGTGCAGTGGGTGTGCAGTCAGGGCCGGTGCTACGGTGTTCGGCGCCCCCCTGGAAACTATAAATTTGTACCCTCACATACTTTACAAAGGCACAGCGCAGATAATACCCCCTGTAGTAGAGACACTTACACATGTAATGCCCCCTGTACCAGAGACACTTACACGGGTGTAGTATGGCTGACGGGCGGTCTCCTGACCGCCGGTCAGCTTACCGATGCCGGGATCCCGGCAGCATACCGACGCCAGGATCCCGGCGGGGAGGGGCGAGTGCAGCAAGCCCCTTGCGGGCTCGCTGCGCTCGCCACGCTGCGGGCTCGGTGGCGACCTGCGGTCGCCACGGGTTCTATTCCCACTCTATGGGTGTCGTGGACACCCACGAGTGGAAATAGTCCCTGTTGGTCGGCATGCCGACCATCGGGATACTGAGCCGGCGGGATGGTGGAGGAGGTCATGTGACTGTCGGTCAGCAGACCGCCGGTCACATGAATACCACCCACTTACACATGTAATGCCCCCTGAACCAGTGACGCTTACACATGTAATGCCCCCTGTACCAGAGACGCTTACACAAGTAACACCCCCTGTAGCAGTGATGCTTACACACGTAACGCCCTCTGTACCAGTGCTGCTTATACACGTAACGCCCCCTGTACCAGTGCTGCTTACACACGTAACGCCCCCTGTACCAGTGACGCTTACACACGTTACGCCCCCTGTACCAGTGACGCTTACACACGTAACGCCCCCTGTACCAGTGACGCTTACACACGTAATGCCCCCCTGTACTAGTGACGCTTACACACGTAACGCCCTCTGTACCAGTGCCGCTTAGACACGTAACGGCCCCTGTACCAGTGACACATACGTAACGCCCCCCTGTACCAGTGACGCTTACATACATTATGCAGCAGTCACACATACACACACAGCAGACACATTTATAATATACAAACACACACACACACACACATACATTGCACACATACACAGTCATACATATATACAGTATACACAGACACTGTATACACACACACACACACACACACACACACACACACACTCTCTTTCCAGACACTTATCTAATGAAGTCTTGCTGGCCAAACCTGTAGCAGCTCATCCTGCTTCAGCATGGTCCAGTGTAGCTCCGCCCCTTACTCCCATCTAGCCCCGCCCACTGAATGTCACACAGGGGAGGGGAGGGGGGAGAGGAGGTTTTGTGCTGCCAGCGCCGGGGGGGAGAGAAGGTTTTGTGCTTCCGGCGCTGCTGCATGTGTGCAGCAGCTGGCAGCAGCAGCAGGGATAGCAGCAGCAGCTCAGCACAGGGATGCAGAGCAGGGAGAACGCCTCTCCTTCCTGGTGCCTCCCTGCACTGCATCCATTTGCTGAGCGGCTAGCGCCGGACCTGGGTGCAGCACTCGCACTTTTTACATTGATTCAGCCAGTCACTCAGTTCTGCCAGCCAGTCACTATTGTTAGCACCGATGTCCCAATGCGCCACATTACAGGAAAGTAGATGCACTAAATAAACTACAGCTCCCAGCAGCCCTTAGCACCGAAGCATTCCGGCCCTTTGGGCTGCTGGGAGCTGTAGTTTATTGCGTACATCTTCTTCCCTGTAATGCGGCGCGTTGTGACACCGGCACTAACAATAGTGACTGGCTGCTGTGCGAGTCTCCGGGAGAGCCACTGCCAAAGGGAGAACAGCAGCTTAGCCGCTTCAAGGAGGAGAAGCATTACCCGCCCCTCCCCGACTCACAGTACCTCCGGGCCCCATCCGCTGCACCCCCACACATCCCCTCCAGCACCTGCGGTAGTTCCGGACCCCACCCGCAGCAACCCCACACCCGCCCCTCCCGCCGCACCACCACATCCACCCCTCCCCCACCTGGGGCACCCCCACAACTGCTCCTCCCCCACCCGCTGTGGCTCCGGACCACTACCTGTCGCACCCACGCACCCTCCCCCACCCACAGTGGCTCTTGACCACCACCCGTGGCACCCACGCACCCTCCCCCACCTGTGGCACCACCCCCTCCCCCACCTGCGGCACCACCGCAACCGCCCCTCCCGTGGCACCCCAGGGTCCCATCCACATCTTCCCCGCACCCGCCACTCCCCCAACCAAAGCACCTACTAGAGATGTGCACTTGAAATTTTTCGGGTTTTGTGTTTTGGTTTTGGGTTCGGTTCCGCGGCCGTGTTTTGGGTTCGACCGCGTTTTGGCAAAACCTCACCGAATTTTTTTTGTCGGATTCGGGTGTGTTTTGGATTCGGGTGTTTTTTTCAAAAAACACTAAAAAACAGCTTAAATCATAGAATTTGGGGGTCATTTTGATCCCAAAGTATTATTAACCTCAAAAACCATAATTTCCACTCATTTTCAGTCTATTCTGAACACCTCACACCTCACAATATTATTTTTAGTCCTAAAATTTGCACCGAGGTCGCTGGATGACTAAGCTAAGCGACCCTAGTGGCCGACACAAACACCTGGCCCATCTAGGAGTGGCACTGCAGTGTCACGCAGGATGGCCCTTCCAAAAAACACTCCCCAAACAGCACATGACGAAAAGAAAAAAAGAGGCGCAATGAGGTAGCTGTGTGAGTAAGCTAAGCGACCCTAGTGGCCGACACAAACACCTGGCCCATCTAGGAGTGGCACTGCAGTGTCACGCAGGATGGCCCTTCCAAAAAACACTCCCCAAACAGCACATGACGCAAAGAAAAAAAGAGGCGCAATGAGGTAGCTGTGTGAGTAAGATAAGCGACCCTAGTGGCCGACACAAACACCTGGCCCATCTAGGAGTGGCACTGCAGTGTCACGCAGGATGGCCCTTCCAAAAAACACTCCCCAAACAGCACATGACGAAAAGAAAAAAAGAGGCGCAATGAGGTAGCTGTGTGAGTAAGCTAAGCGACCCTAGTGGCCGACACAAACACCTGGCCCATCTAGGAGTGGCACTGCAGTGTCACGCAGGATGGCCCTTCAAAAAAATACTCCCCAAACAGCACATGACGCAAAGAAAAATGAAAGAAAAAAGAGGTGCAAGATGGAATTGTCCTTGGGCCCTCCCACCCACCCTTATGTTGTATAAACAGGACATGCACACTTTAACCAACCCATCATTTCAGTGACAGGGTCTGCCACACGACTGTGACTGAAATGACGGGTTGGTTTGGACCCCCACCAAAAAAGAAGCAATTAATCTCTCCTTGCACAAACTGGCTCTACAGAGGCAAGATGTCCACCTCATCATCATCCTCCGATATATCACCGTGTACATCCCCCTCCTCACAGATTATCAATTCGTCCCCACTGGAATCCACCATCTCAGCTCCCTGTGTACTTTGTGGAGGCAATTGCTGCTGGTCAATGTCTCCACGGAGGAATTGATTATAATTCATTTTAATGAACATCATCTTCTCCACATTTTCTGGAAGTAACCTCGTACGCCGATTGCTGACAAGGTGAGCGGCGGCACTAAACACTCTTTCGGAGTACACACTTGTGGGAGGGCAACTTAGGTAGAATAAAGCCAGTTTGTGCAAGGGCCTCCAAATTGCCTCTTTTTCCTGCCAGTATAAGTACGGACTGTCTGACGTGCCTACTTGGATGCGGTCACTCATATAATCCTCCACCATTCTTTCAATGGGGAGAGAATCATATGCAGTGCCAGTAGACGACATGTCCGTAATCGTTGGCAGGTCCTTCAGTCCGGACCAGATGTCAGCATCAGCAGTCGCTCCAGACTGCCCTGCATCACCGCCAGCGGGTGGGCTCGGAATTCTGAGCCTTTTCCTCGCACCCCCAGTTGCGGGAGAATGTGAAGGAGGAGATGTTGACAGGTCGCGTTCCGCTTGACTTGACAATTTTCTCACCAGCAGGTCTTTGAACCCCAGCAGACTTGTGTGTGCCGGAAAGAGAGATCCAAGGTAGGTTTTAAATCTAGGATCGAGCACGGTGGCCAAAATGTAGTGCTCTGATTTCAACAGATTGACCACCCGTGAATCCTTGTTAAGCGAATTAAGGGCTCCATCCACAAGTCCCACATGCCTAGCGGAATCGCTCTGTGTTAGCTCCTCCTTCAATGTCTCCAGCTTCTTCTGCAAAAGCCTGATGAGGGGAATGACCTGACTCAGGCTGGCAGTGTCTGAACTGACTTCACGTGTGGCAAGTTCAAAGGGCAGCAGAACCTTGTACAACGTTGAAATCATTCTCCACTGCGCTTGAGACAGGTGCATTTCACCTCCTATATCGTGCTCAATTGTATAGGCTTGAATGGCCTTTTGCTGCTCCTCCAACCTCTGAAGCATATATAGGGTTGAATTCCACCTCGTTACCACTTCTTGCTTCAGATGATGGCAGGGCAGGTTCAGGCGTTTTTGGTGGTGCTCCAGTCTTCTGTACGTGGTGCCTGTACGCCGAAAGTGTCCCGCAATTCTTCTGGCCACCGACAGCATCTCTTGCACGCCCCTCTCGTTTTTTAAATAATTCTGCACCACCAAATTCAAGGTATGTGCAAAACATGGGACGTGCTGGAATTTGCCCATATTTAATGCACACACAATATTGCTGGCGTTGTCCGATGCCACAAATCCACAGGAGAGTCCAATTGGGGTAAGCCATTCCGCGATGATCTTCCTCAGTTGCCGTAAGAGGTTTTCAGCTGTGTGCGTATTCTGGAAACCGGTGATACAAAGCGTAGCCTGCCTAGGAAAGAGTTGGCGTTTGCGAGATGCTGCTACTGGTGCCGCCGCTCCTGTTCTTGCGGCGGGAGTCCATACATCTACCCAGTGGGCTGTCACAGTCATATAGTCCTGACCCTGCCCTGCTCCACTTGTCCACATGTCCGTGGTTAAGTGGACATTGGGTACAACTGCATTTTTTAGGACACTGGTGAGTCTTTTTCTGACGTCCGTGTACATTCTCGGTATCGCCTGCCTAGAGAAGTGGAACCTAGATGGTATTTGGTAACGGGGGCACACTACCTCAAGAAATTGTCTAGTTCCTTGTGAACTAACGGCGGATACCGGACGCACGTCTAACACCAACATAGTTGTCAAGGCCTCAGTTATCCGCTTTGCAACAGGATGACTGCTGTGATATTTCATCTTCCTCGCAAAGGACTGTTGGACAGTCAATTGCTTACTAGAAGTAGTACAAGTGGTCTTCCGACTTCCCCTCTGGGATGACCATCGACTCCCAGCAGCAACAACAGCAGCGCCAGCAGCAGTAGGCGTTACACGCAAGGATGCATCGGAGGAATCCCAGGCAGGAGAGGACTCGTCAGAATTGCCAGTGACATGGCCTGCAGGACTATTGGCATTCCTGGGGAAGGAGGAAATTGACACTGAGGGAGTTGGTGGGGTGGTTTGCGTGAGCTTGGTTACAAGAGGAAGGGATTTACTGGTCAGTGGACTGCTTCCGCTGTCGCCCAAAGTTTTTGAACTTGTCACTGACTTATTATGAATGCGCTGCAGGTGACGTATAAGGGAGGATGTTCCGAGGTGGTTAACGTCCTTACCCCTACTTATTACGGCTTGACAAAGGCAACACACGGCTTGACAAATGTTGTCCACATTTCTGTTGAAATACTTCCACACCGAAGAGCTGATTTTTTTGGTATTTTCACCAGGCATGTCAATGGCCATATTCCTCCTACGGACAACAGGTGTCTCCCCGGGTGCCTGACTTAAACAAACCACCTCACCATCAGAATCCTCCTTGTCAATTTCCTCCCCAGCGCCAGCAACACCCATATCCTCCTCATCCTGGTGTACTTCAACACTGACATCTTCAATCTGACTATCAGGAACTGGACTGCGGGTGCTCCTTCCAGCACTTGCAGGGGGCGTGCAAATGGTGGAAGGCGCATGCTCTTCACGTCCAGTGTTGGGAAGGTCAGGCATCGCAACCGACACAATTGGACTCTCCTTGTGGATTTGGGATTTCGAAGAACGCACAGTTCTTTGCTGTGCTTTTGCCAGCTTGAGTCTTTTCATTTTTCTAGCGAGAGGCTGAGTGCTTCCATCCTCATGTGAAGCTGAACCACTAGCCATGAACATAGGCCAGGGCCTCAGCCGTTTCTTGCCACTCCGTGTGGTAAATGGCATATTGGCAAGTTTACGCTTCTCCTCCGACAATTTTATTTTAGATTTTTGAGTCCTTTTTTTACTGATATTTGGTGTTTTGGATTTTACATGCTCTGTACTATGACATTGGGCATCGGCCTTGGCAGACGACGTTGCTGGCATTTCATCGTCTCGGCCATGACTAGTGGCAGCAGCTTCAGCACGAGGTGGAAGTCGATCTTGATCTTTCCCTATTTTTGGAACCTCAACATTTTTGTTCTCCATATTTTAATAGGCACAACTAAAAGGCACCTCAGGTAAACAATGGAGATGGATGGATACTAGTATACTTATGGATGACGAGCGACTGCCGACACAGAGGTAGCTACAGCCGTGGACTACCGTACTGTGTCTGCTGCTAATATAGACTGGATGATAATGAGATAAAATTAAAATATATATATATCACACTAGTACTGCAGCCGGACAGGTATATATTATGTAATGACGGATCTGCTGGACACTGTCTGTCAGCACTGCAGACTCCTAAAGTAAGCTACTAGTATCAAGAAGATAGAAAAAAAAAATAACACGGGTAGGTGGTATACAATTATGGATGGACGAGCGACTGCCGACACAGAGGTAGCTACAGCCGTGGACTACCGTACTGTGTCTGCTGCTAATATAGACTGGATGATAATGAGATAAAATTAAAATATATATATATATCACACTAGTACTGCAGCCGGACAGGTATATATTATGTAATGACGGACCTGCTGGACACTGTCTGTCAGCACTGCAGACTCCTAAAGTAAGCTACTAGTATCAAGAAGATAGAAAAAAAAAAACCACGGGTAGGTGGTATACAATTATGGATGGACGAGCGACTGCCGACACAGAGGTAGCTACAGCCGTGGACTACCGTACTGTGTCTGCTGCTAATATAGACTGGATGATAATGAGATAAAATTAAAATATATATATATATATCACACTAGTACTGCAGCCGGACAGGTATATATTATGTAATGACGGACCTGCTGGACACTGTCTGTCAGACTCAGCACTGCAGACTCCTAAAGTAAGCTACTAGTATCAAGAAGATAGAAAAAAAAAACCACGGGTAGGTGGTATACAATTATGGATGGACGAGCGACTGCCGACACAGAGGTAGCTACAGCCGTGGACTACCGTACTGTGTCTGCTGCTAATATAGACTGGATGATAATGAGATAAAATTAAAATATATATATATATATATATATATATATATCACACTAGTACTGCAGCCGGACAGGTATATATTATGTAATGACGGACCTGCTGGACACTGTCTGCAGAATGCGTTTATAAAAACACCACACGACGAGTGTTTAACTTTTTCAGGCAGACAATCACAATATACTGGTGGTCAGCAGACAATCACAATACTGGTGGTCAGTGGTCACTGGTCAGTCACACTGGCAGTGGCACTCTGGCAGCAAAAGTGTGCACTGTACTTAAAATATGTACTCCTGCTATAACTGCTCCCCAGTCTCCCCCACAATTAAGCTGTGTGAGCAGTGAGCACTCAGCACAGTCAGATAATGATATACAGTATTACATATGATGCAGCACACTGGGCTGAGCACAGATATGGTATGTGACTGTGTCACACTGTGTATCGTTTTTTATCAGGCAGAGAACGGATTAATTAAACTGGTGGTCACTGGTCACACTATCAGCAGCAAGTAGTACTCCTCCTAATAATATGCTCCCCAAAATTTGTGTCTCTCTCTAGTACTCTAGTCTAAACGGAGAGGATGCCAGCCACGTCCTCTCCCTATCAATCTCAATGCACGTGTGAAAATGGCGGCAACGCGCGGCTCCTTATATAGAATCCGAGTCTCGCGATAGAATACGAGCCTCGCGAGAATCCGACAGCGGGATGATGACGTTCGGGCGCGTTCGGGTTAACCGAGCAAGGCGGGAAGATCCGAGTCGCTCGGCCCCGTGTAAAAAAACCTGAAGTTCGGGCGGGTTCGGATTCCGAGGAACCGAACCCGCTCATCTCTAGCACCTACTATGTGATTCATTAGGCTCTGCGTGCACTGTTCACGCCATTGCAAGGGGCTTCACCTTAACCACAGCACGCCCTTTGTCCGTGCAATATTTAATCACTCACACAATTATGATTGGATGTAATACTCCATATAATAAAAATATTGCACGCCACAAGGGTGTGCAAGGGTTAAAGGGGCGTAGCCCCTTACGACGGTGTGAAGAGCACCCATAGGGCGCGATGAATCACCTAGTAATAATAATAACTGGTATTTATATAAGCAATATCCTCCTGCCTCTGCTTAGCATATGTGGATCTGCCAGATGACTATCACTATAGGGTTTAGCAGTCATTGGTAAACTAACTAATTACCAGAAATGGGAATATTTTACTGAACGAGGGAAATGGGAAAACGTGCGTTCCTGTTCTTTGCCTGTATCACTTCATCTGTAACGAAAGTTTAGGAAACTTCGTGTCTGCTTTATCACACAACCATGTATCAAAAGTTTAGTTCCAAGTAAAACTCTATGTGGGTTGTCTATGCAAAGTCTAACATACAGGTATCTATCTGGTCAATAAATAGATTTTGGACTTGCTGCCAAATACCAGTTTTCTGGGAAAATAGTGAAGGATCCAGACAGTGATAGGGATGCTAGATTGCACAGGCAGCAGCAGCAGGACGGGTACTGGGGTAACTACTCTGTGACCCAATGATAGACTTTCTCCCTCTCATCTGGGACAGGAACCATTCAGCATATGCACACATCCTAGTAACCATGTCCAGGGACATCTAACAGCCAAGGGTTTTTATAATAGAACTAATGCTGTGAATTGGATGGTGGCTTTACCATATCTTTGCAAATATATGTAACAGAGATCTCTGACTTACTACTATCATGTAGAATATAGTGATGTGCACCGGAAATTTTTCGGGTTTTGTGTTTTGGTTTTGGATTCGGTTCCGCGGCCGTGTTTTGGATTCGGACGCGTTTTGGCAAAACCTCCCTGAAAATTTTTGGGCGGATTCGGGTGTGTTTTGGATTCGGGTGTTTTTTTACAAAAAAACCCTCAAAAACAGCTTAAATCATAGAATTTGGGGGTCATTTTGATCCCATAGTATTATTAACCTCAATACCCATAATTTCCACTCATTTCCAGTCTATTCTGAACACCTCACAATATTATTTTTAGTCCTAAAATTTGCACCGAGGTCGGTGGATGGCTAAGCTAAGCGACCCAAGTGGCCGACACAAACACCTGGCCCATCTAGGAGTGGCACTGCAGTGTCAGACAGGATGGCAGATTTAAAAAATAGTCCCCAAACAGCACATGATGCAAAGAAAAAAAGAGGTGCACCAAGGTCGCTGGATGGCTAAGCTAAGCGACCCAAGTGGCCGACACAAACACCTGGCCCATCTAGGAGTGGCACTGCAGTGTCAGACAGGATGGCAGATTTAAAAAATAGTCCCCAAACAGCACATGATGCAAAGAAAAAAAGAGGTGCACCAAGGTCGCTGGATAGCTAAGCTAAGCGACCCAAGTGGCCGACACAAACACCTGGCCCATCTAGGAGTGGCACTGCAGTGTCAGACAGGATGGCACTTCAAAAAAATAGTCCCCAAACAGCACATGAAGCAAAGAAAAAAAGAGGCGCAATGAGGTAGCTGTGTGACTAAGCTAAGCGACCCAAGTGGCCGACACAAACACCTGGCCCATCTAGGAGTGGCACTGCAGTTTTCTAGCGAGAGTATGAGTGCTTCCATCCTCATGTGAATCTGAACCACTAGCCATGAACATAGGCCAGGGCCTCAGCCGTTCCTTGCAACTCCGTGTCGTAAATGGCATATTGGCAAGTTTACGCTTCTCATCAGACGCTTTTAATTTTGTTTTTTGGGTCATTTTACTGAACTTTTGTAGCAGTGGCGTAACTAGAAATTTTCCTCCCCCAAGCCAAAAAATCCTTCGGCGCCCCCCCCCCCCCCAATACCCCCCATAATTGGCATTAGCAAAGGGACAAATTGCGCGCGCCGCCAAAAAGGGTGTGTGGCTTCGTTAAAATGGGCGTGGCTTCGTGTAAAGGGGCGTGGTATTGCAGGAAAAGACTACCTTATACCCCAGTTTTGCAACCTGCACGCCCAGACGTTAGCCACCACAGGAAAGAAAAATAATCCTGATTCATGCCCCTTACATTATTTGTCATTTTTCCTCCTTATAGTAATGCCCAGTATACATTATTCCACATACTGCAATGGCCCTTAGACATTATGCCACACACAACAATGCACATGACACAATATGCACACACTGTAATGCCCCCGACACATTATGCCACACACCGTAATGCCTGTGACACATTATGACAGGAATCGCAATGCCCGTTATACATTATGCTACACACTGCAATGCCCCTGATACATTATAGCACATACAATGTCTGTGACACAGTATGACACACACCACAATGATCCTGAGACATTATACCACATACCACAATGCCCGTGATATAGTATACAACACACCGTAATGCCCGACACATTATGACACACACTGCAATGTCCGTGATACATTATGCCACACACCGTAATGCCCATTACACATTAAGTTCTACAGTAAGGCTTCTAATTACTTTTAAATTACCTGCTCGTTGCCAGGGGTTTCATGCTCTTGGTTCCATGCATGGTGCCAGGGGTTTTCATGCTCAGGGTGTCATGCTCGTTGCCAGGGGTTTCATGCACTGGGTGTCATGCTCGTTGCCAGGGGTTTCATGCACTGGGTGTCATGCTCGTTGCTAGGGGGTAGTGCTTGTTGCTAGTGCCGTGCTCCCAGTGCCACATATGCCCCCAGTGCCAGATATTCCCCCACAGTGCCAGGTATATGCCCCCAGTGCCAGGTACATGCCCCCAGTGCCAAATATACCCCTCCCCCAGTGCCACATATGCCCTCTCAGTGCCTGCTACCCCCAGTGCCAAATATTCCTCCACAGTGCCACATATGCCCCCTCAGTGCCTGCTCCCCCACAGTGCCAGGTATATGCCCCCAGTGCCAGATCTTCCCCCACAGTGCCAGGTATATGCCCCCAGTGCCAGGTATATGCCCCCAGTGCCAGATCTTCCCCCACAGTGCCAGGTATATGCACCCAGTGCCAGGTATATGCCCCAGTGCCAGATCTTCCCCCACAGTGCCAGGTATATGCCCCCAGTGCCAGGTATATGCCCCCAGTGCCAGATCTTCCCCTACAGTGCCACATATGCCCCCTCGGTGCCTGCTCCCCCCAGTGCCAAATATTCCCCCACAGTGCCAGGTATATGCCCCCAGTGCCAGATATTCCCCCACAGTGCCAAGTATATGCCCCCAGTGCCAGATATTCCCCCACAGTGCCAGGTATATGCCCCCAGTGCCAGATCTTCCCCCACAGTGCCAGGTATATGCCCCCAGTGCCAGATCTTCCCCCACAGTGCCAGGTATATGCCCCCAGTGCCAGGTATATGCCCACAGTGCCAGGTATAAGCCCCCAGTGCCAGGTATATGCCCCCAGTGCCAGATCTACCCCCACAGTGCCAGGTATATGCCCCCAGTGCCAGATCTTCTCCCACAGTGCCAGGTATATGCCCCCAGTGCCAGGTATATGCCCCCAGTGCCAGGTATATGCCCCCAGTGCCAGATCTTCCCCCACAGTGCCAGGTATATGCCCCCAGTGCCAGGTATATGCCCCCAGTGCCAGATCTTCCCCCACAGTGCCAGGTATATGCCCCCAGTGCCAGATCTACCCCCACAGTGCCAGGTATATGCCCCCAGTGCCAGATCTACCCCCACAGTGCCAGGTATATGCCCCCAGTGCCAGGTATATGCCCCCAGTGCCAGATCTTCCCCCACAGTGCCAGGTATATGCCCCCAGTGCCAGGTATATGCACCCAGTGCCAGGTATATGCGCCCAGTGCCTGCTCTCCTCCCCCCCCCCACCTTTGTGTTGGAGGGACACGGAGCGCATAGCGCGTCTCTCCTGTGTCCCTCCTGGCTCTCCCCCGGCAAGTCTAATAAAGGAAGTGCCGGTTCGTGAGCCAATCAGAGCTCACGAACGGCACTTAGACCGGCCGGGGGAGAGCCAGGAGGGACACAGGAGAGACGCGCGATGCGCTCCGTGTCCCTCCAAGTCCTTACAGCAGGGAGGGAGACCGCAGATTGACATGCGGACGCTCGTCCGCATGTCAATCTGTGCAAAGTCAGTGGCGCCCCCGCAGCCCCTCGCCCCCAAGCCACCGCGAGGACTGCGGGGGCAGTAGTTACGCCACTGTTTTGTAGTATATTTGACGACACAGAGGTAGAGCAATGGACTACTGTACCGTACTGCTATATATATACTGGTGGTCAGCAAAATTCTGCACAGTCCTCCTACTATATACTGCGCACAACTAAAATGCAGCACAGGTATGGATGCATAGTATACTTGACGACACAGAGGTAGAGCAGTGGACTACTGTACCGTACTGCTATATATATACTGGTGGTCAGCAAAATTCTGCACTGTCCTCCTACTATATACAGCGCACAACTAAAATGCAGCACAGGTATGGATGCATAGTATACTTGACGACACAGAGGTAGAGCAGGGGACTACTGTACCGTACTGCTATAAATATACTGGTGGTCAGCAAAATTCTGCACTGTCCTCCTACTATATACTGCGCACAACTAAAATGCAGCACAGGTATGGATGCATAGTATACTTGACGACACAGAGGTAGAGCAGTGTACTACTGTACCGTACTGCTATATATATACTGGTGGTCAGCAAAATTCTGCACTGTCCTCCTACTATATACTGCGCACAACTAAAATGCAGCACAGGTATGGATGCATAGTATACTTGACGACACAGAGGTAGAGCAGTGGACTACTGTACCGTACTGCTATATATATATATATATATATATACTGATGGTCAGCAAAATTCTGCACTGTCCTCCTACTATATACTGCGCACAACTAAAATGCAGCACAGGTATGGATGCATAGTATACTTGACGACACAGAGGTAGAGCAGTGAACTACTGTACTGTACTGTTATATATATACTGGTGGTCAGCAAAATTCTGCACTGTCCTCCTACTATATACTACAATGCAGCACAGATATGGAGCGTTTTTTAGGCAGAGAACGTAGATATTTTCAGCACACTAAGCACAGATATTTGCAAGCACACTGAGCACAGATATTTGCAGCACACTGAGCACAGATATTTGCAGCACACTGAACACAGAAACTGAGAGAACGCAGCCACGTCCTCTCGCTATCATCTCCAAAGCACGAGTGAAAATGGCGGCGACGCGTGGCTCCTTATATAGAATACGAATCTCGCGAAAATCCGACAGCGGGATGATGACGTTCGGGCGCGCTCGGGTTAACCGAGCAAGGCGGGAAGATTCGAGTCTGTCTCGGAACCGTGTAAAATGGGTAAAGTTCGGGGGGGTTCGGATCCCGAGGAACTAAACCCGCTCATCACTAATAGAATGTAAATCTCATTTAAACACATACACGCAAAATCCTGGGTTATTGCACTTGAATGTTTTTCAACCTGGGATTTGCTCAGTGTGAAAGCAAACAACCCAGTACAAAGTCCTGAATCCCAGAACCTGCTCTTTACCAGGCTCGGCTGAGACCCGGGAATTTGCCAGCTTGATAGACTCTGCAAATTCTCGTGTCTCATATCTTAAAGGGTATTACTGGTCCATTATAGTGTGTTGGGGGAATTCTGTGTGTTTGTTCTCGTAACAGAGCAAACACTAAGGAATTTATTATTGAAGATATTAAGTTTTATTGCACAGGAAAAAGAAAAGGAACAATTTATACTGGCACACAGATGTGCTCATGTAGCACCCAGGACATGCATGCGGCACTCAGGGGAGAGCTAGTGGGGGCTGGCTCCATGGGAGAAGCATGGGCAACCAATAGATGGCGTGGAAGAAGTATGGGGTTCCCAGTATGCCAAGAATCTGTAAGCAGAATTACGAGCCCTGGGTGCTCGGCTTGACGCTGGTAAGGATCAGCAGTTTAGTTGTGCTGGTGCAGTCCTCTGTCTCACACCGATCTCCACCGCCGCCATGTTTCACCCAGCTGCTGCACCCACATGATTGCAGGGAGGAGGGGACATGTACTGAAGGCAGCTGGGTGGCACTGTGAGGAGCCTACCTAAGGGGAGAGCTGGGAGTGATGTGGGGTGTAGTACGGTATGCCGGCGCTCGGGCTCCCGGCGACCAGCATACCGGCGCCGGGAGCCCGACCGCCGGCATACCGACAGCGTGGCGAGTGCAAAGGAGCCCCTTGCGGGCTCGCTGCGCTCGCCACGCTGCGGGCACGGTGGCGCGCGTTTTATTCTCCCTCCAGGGGGGTCGTGGACCCCCACGAGGGAGAATAGTTGTCGGTATGCCGGGTGTCGGGATTCCGGCGCCGGTATACTGTGCGCCGGGATCCCGACATTCGGCATACAGAAGACCACCCGTGATGTGTGCTGACACCAGGAAGGGGAACAGCATCTCCAGCAGTGCTGCCACTCTTCATGTACTGCCACTCTTCATGTGCTGCCACTCTTCATGTGCTGCCACTTCCAGCAGCGCTGCCACTCTTCATGTGCTGCCACTTCCAGCAGCGCTGCCACTCTTCATGTGCTGCCACTTCCAGCAGCGCTGCCACTCTTCATGTGCTGCCACTTCCAGCAGCGCTGCCACTCTTCATGTGCTGCCACTTCCAGCAGCGCTGCCACTTTCATGTGCTGCCACTTCCAACAGTGCTGCCACTCTTCATGTGCTGCCACTTCCAGCAGCGCTGCCACTTTCATGTGCTGCCACTTCCAACAGTGCTGCCACTCTTCATGTGCTGCCACATCCAGCAGTGCTGCCACTCTTCATGTGCTGCCACTTCCAGCAGTGCTGCCACTCTTCATGTGCTGCCACTTCCAGCAGCGCTGCCACTCTTCATGTGCTGCCACTTCCAGCAGCGCTGCCACTCTTCATGTGCTGCCACTTCCAGCAGCGTTGCCACTCTTCATGTGCTGCCACTCTTCATGTGCTGCCACTTCCAGCAGCGCTGCCACTCTTCATGTGTTGCCACTTCCAGCAGCGCTGCCACTCTTCATGTGCTGCCACTCTTCATGTGCTGCCACTTCCAGCAGCGCTGCCACTCTTCATGTGCTGCCACTTCCAGCAGCGTTGCCACTCTTCATGTGCTGCCACTCTTCATGTGCTGCCACTTCCAGCAGCGCTGCCACTCTTCATGTGTTGCCACTTCTAGCAGTGCTGCCACTCTTCATGTGCTGCCACTTCCAGCAGTGCTGCCACTCTTCATGTGCTGCCACTCTTCATGTGCTGCCACTTCCAGCAGCGCTGCCACTCTTCATGTGCTGCCACTTCCAGCAGCGCTGCCACTCTCATGTGCTGCCACTTCCAGCAGCGCTGCCACTCTTCATGTGTTGCCACTTCCAGCAGCGCTGCCACTCTTTATGTGCTGCCACTTCCAGCAGCGCTGCCACTCTTCATGTGCTGCCACTTCCAGCAGTGCTGACACTCTTCATGTGTTGCCACTTCCAGCAGCGCTGCCACTCTTCATGTGCTGCCCCTTCCAGCAGCGCTGCCACTCTTCATGTCCTGCCCCTTCCAGCAGCGCTGCCACTCTTCATGTCCTGCCCCTTCCAGCAGCGCTGCCACTCTTCATGTCCTGCCCCTTCCAGCAGCGCTGCCACTCTTCATGTGCTGCCACTTCCAGCAGCGCTGCCACTCTTCATGTGCTGCCCCTTCCAGCAGCGCTGCCACTCTTCATGTGCTGCCACTTCCAGCAGTGCTGCCACTCTTCATGTGCTGCCACTTCCAGTAGTGCTGCCACTCTTCATGTGCTGCCACTTCCAGCAGTGCTGCCACTCTTCATGTGCTGCCACTTCTAGCAGTGCTGCCACTCTTCATGTGCTGCCACTTCCAGCAGTGCTGCCACTCTTCATGTGCTGCCACAAGAGGATGATTTCATTTATTTTTATAAATAGACCCCAAAGTCTTAAACCCAGGCATAAAAAAAGTTTGGTATAAGGCTGCCAATTTATATGTTTTCAAATTTATACATACATACAGATCTATGTATGATGTATGCAGAGCCGGCCCTAACCAATATGATGCCCTAGGCAAGATTTTGGCTGGTGCCCCCTAGCACCGCCGCTAGTTCTGCAGGAGATGCCTGGCATGAGTCAGATGGCAGCCCTGCTAACGTTGGGCGCCTTTTATTTAGGTAAAATGCATCTTATTTGCATTACTATGTGGCTAGGACGCACAAGCAGCTTCTGCTGATTAAAATGATATGCAGCATGCCTATATTCTGTGTGTGACAGTGGCTGTATCTGCATAGGAAATGCTACACACAGAATATAGGCATGCCGCATATCATTTTAATCAGCAGAACCTGCTGGTGCCCCTAAGCATACCAAATGCCCTAGGCATTTGCCTAGTTTGCCTATGCCTAAGGCCGGCTCTGGATGTATGTGTGTGTATGTATGTATGTATGTATGTATGTATGTATAAATTGTATCCAGCATAAGGGCCCTTAAAATAAAGTTATTTGAAAACATATATGAAAATAATCCTAAAATATATAAGGTAACTTCGAGGTGTTTCTATTGTCATGGAAAATAGCAAAAACCTGACACATTGTCTTATTTTTTAATTATCACACTAATTTTAATCAGAGTTGTTGGAAGATATTGGTGAATCCCAATTACCATTTGCAAAGGATGAGGTGTGACCCAGACCCCTGCCTGGCCCCACTAACAAGCCGGCGAGATTAGTACCCGTTCCGCCCTATCTTGGCGGCACTGCTTGCATAACAAAACAACGTCGGCACATGCAAACTGGTTAAAATAGAGAGTAAAGTGATTGTGGATGCTATTGCTTTATTTGTACTAATGATCTCTGGGACAGGCTCCTATATAGGCCCCTGTCCCAGCGACTCAGTAATTCATTTAGACAAATAAGTATTCCATAGTGTGAATTGATGCCATAAGGAATCCTTATTATTATGGTCTAGCTATATCTTTTTAATAAATATGGCTCATAGAGAAAAAGCACCTCAGTCTGAATAAGGGGGGTCATTCCGAGTTGTTCGCTCGCAAGTGGATTTTAGCAGATTTGCTCATGCTAAGCCGCCGCCTACTGGGAGTGAATCTTAGCATCTTAAAATAGCGAACGATATAATCGCAATATTGCGATTACACACCTCGTAGCAGTTTCTGAGTAGCTCCAGACTTACTCTGCATCTGCGATCATTTCACTGCTTATCGTTCCTGGTTTGACGTCACAAACACACCCAGCGTTCGCCCAGACACTCCCCCGTTTCTCTGGCTACTCCTGCGTTTTTTCCGGAAACGGTAGCGTTTTTTCCCACACGCCCATAAAACGGCCTGTTTCCGCCCAGTAACACCCATTTCCTGTCAATCACATTACGATCGCCAGAACGATGAAAATGCCGTGAGTAAAATTACTAAGTGCATAGCAAATTTACTTGGCGCAGTCGCAGTGCGGACATTGCGCATGCGCATTAAGCGGAAAATCGCTGCGATGCGAAGATTTTTACCGAGCGAACAACTCGGAATGACCCCCATAGTGACAACAGTCAGCGAGTATTAGTTGATGAAGGGGCTCATTTATCATTGAATATTTGGGGCACATGTACCGCCATGAGGGGTCTGGTGCATATAAAGAGACATGAGGGGGGTTCTGTTTGACAAATGGAATGGTTGTACTCTTACTGCGGTATTGGCCACGCCCCCCATCCATACTCCCTGCCTCGGTAAATAAAAATGTGGTGACCCTAACCCATGTGTATATGTTTCTGTGTAATGCAATTCTATAAATACAATCCCCTGAGTACTTTAATAGCAAATCTAGCAGTGGCCTGTGCTGGCAGTAATGGACAAACAACATGGCTTCCAAAATGGCTTTGTGTTCTACCATTAATCTTATGACAGGTGGGCAACTGGTATGAGGCACCGTGGGAGCTTGCTGTTGTTATTGCATAGTAAGCAGGAGAATATGTCTTCCGTCCCTAGGAAGTCACTAGTGAGGTCACAGACGGCATTCAGGTACTTATGGCCAGTAACTGCCATCCATCACTGTTTGGTAGTGACAGTTGGAGACTGGAGATTGGCGATATGGATTCTGGCGGAGAACCAATTGAGGGTCCCCCGGCTGCAAAAAAACCTAAGCTGGAAGACCCAGACAAATGTGCATTTATGGCAGCATTGGGCCTTGTTCCCAAAGAGCGTGTGGAGGAGATAAGGAGCAAGAGCCTTCAGGGGAAGAAGAGGAGCCGAAGGCCTAATCCCAAATATATTAATAACATCAGCATACATAGCCTCTGGGAAAGACTATATCCCAGAGTGAAGATGGAGAGAGGAGGAGACAGAGAGGAGAGGAGGAGTTTATATCTATGACTCTATAGATTTACTATAGATGAGATAATTTCTATTTTTTTTCTTTTTTTTTTTAGATAGGTAGCTCTATCTATCTATCTATCTATCTATCTATCTATCTATCTATGCCGCACAGGCCCACAACCAGACTATTTCCTGCACCCGTGCTCTGTATAGTGGACCCACACATAAGAAAGAAGACTTAGGACTTCTCCTATGTCACATGGTCATGCTCCACCATACCGAGTCTTCATGTAGAAATTACCCTGCTGCTTCTGTCACCGTCCATCTCCCATTCCTAAAGCACCTCCTAAGATGATTCTGCTGTGTCACCTAATCATAGAAGACCTCAAGAAGTAAGCCAACTAGATGCTGTAAGTAACCAACAATAAGATAACTGTTACTTGTGTATTACAATGTATATGCTAAAATCTGATTCAAATTAGGGGCTGACATTGCCTCCTGCTAGATTCCTACACTGGCCAGGCATTGTGGCTGCTGGAAGTGATCCATAGAAGTGATACACTGTGTCTACAGTAGAATGTAGCCCATTGTATACTGTCAGCATTTATACTGCTCTAGTTCCTCTGACCACACATGTGCAGCGGCTATTGCTAGGAAGGGTTCCTATGGAATTCTCTCCCAGTAATTCCCTCAAAGTGTATCCCATAGGCTTCAGCGGCTGTTGCCGCATTCCAACGCTTGGTAAATCTGACAGCCTAGCAGCCCCCACACCTATGGGTGCTTCTTCTGCTGTCGGAGATGGAGGGACTGTGACAGATATCAAAGACATCCGCTGCAGTCCCTCCCTGTAATAGGCCCTACACACTGGCCAATTTTTTGAAAGATATGAACGATCTCGTTCATAAATGAACGAGAACTCGTTCATGTCTTTCAGTGTGGAGACTCCAGCGATGAACGATGCGCGGCCCCGCGCTCGTTCATCGCTGGTCTCCCGTCGGCTGTGCATGCAGGCCAATATGGACGATCTCGTCCATATTTGCCTGCACTTCAATGCAGCCGCGTGACGGGGGGAGTGAAGAAACTTCACTCCCCCCGTCACTGCCCCCCCGCCGCCGGGTCGCTCGTCGGCCGTATCCGCCGTCGGGCAGCTCGGCGGAGGGTCGGCCAGTGAGTAGGGCCCCTTACAGTTTGGGGGATACTAAGGGGTTTATTTACAGTTTAACCACTTAACTGAGAATTTTTCCCTTTACAACTGTTTATAAATTAGTTTATTTTTATTTAATAGTAAGTTTAACAAGTTTTTTTTTTTTAAAGTACTTATTATATTATGCACATCTGCAGAATGGCAAAAACTCCTTGTCAAAAAAGGGGGCGCAGTGGGGCGGCGCGGTCGCATGTGACCTGACCAGGCCAGTTAAGTGGTTAAAAGGGTAAGAATTGTACTAGCAAAACAAGGCTAATAGAATCATTGCCCTTTTAATGTAAGGACATCAGCACGATCAGAAGGGGAGGGTTTTACCGCCTGGTGCTTTGTAAATAAACCTATTATATTTGCAGGTATTACCTGAAAAGGCCATTTTTTGGTGGGATAGCCTGTAAATATCATTTGATGAATAGGCCCCTATATGTTTCTCTTATTTTCTGTAATAGATGAAGAAGTGTTATATATACAGTATGTGGCTTTAATAAATAACTGTCTTATATAACTTCATGCCCTAGCTCATTGTTTAGAGACATTACATTTTACATAACACGCGCTGTTTCTGATAAATGTTTTGTTCTTTTGAAGGTTGTGCGATTTCACTGAAAAACTGGGGACAAATATGACCTGAAGAAGGAACAAGTAACCAGTGTACTCAGAGCCGCCGGCTGGAGAGATCGCAGAATGCAGGCTGCTGATACTAATAATGAAAATAAACATGAATTTACTTTTACTCGCTGTGACAGGACGGTCCCGTACGAAAGCACTCGCCGCTTTCGCATCCCGTCTCCTGCGCACAGACTGGAGGGTCAGGTCACACGGGACCTGGCCACATAGGGGATTCCCGCTTACCGTCAGTAACCGCCTGTTACTGACTCCACCCACTGCACTGTGGGCGGGTTTATGCTGCCACCACCAAACTCCTAACCTGCCGTGGCGTTTGGAACCACGGTTCTGCTCTGTATGTGCCGACGCACTGCCTTACCACACCTATGTGGTGTTGACGAATCCCCACTAGCCACTTGCTTGGCCTCTACCGGTAGCTGGCGGAAGGCGGAACTTGGAGACGTTAGGTGCTTCCCTGGACAGCCGGAGGACGGGGCTATGTTTGGCATAACCCTGTAGGTCACAAGATGAAGCAATCTTCTTGAGGCAGATGAGATGTTTATTTGCTCAATAATAGCCTTAAAAAAGACTCTTCCCTATTGCTAGGGGCAACAGCATACAGCAAGATGTTCCAGCAGAATAAAGATGGTAAAATACAATACAATGGGGCAGCAGCCCTCCTTTTATCCTACTCCAATACACATTACCACAGGGGGTAAGCCCGCCCTGTGGTGTACAACCAATCAATGTTTACCCATGGGCTGTGCATGCCTTGGTCACATGCACAGCTAACATTGTTCCCTATGGACAGTGGGGAGTGGTCGTTCTCCTTTGCCTGTCCCGTCCTGGAGGATCAGGATACGCCCCGGTGCCATTCAGTCTAGGCTGGGTGAAGTTTTCCCGCCTAAACTGACTTCCAGAAACCTGCCCGGGACCTAACCCACTGCCTGCAGCCTGGATTTGGGCTCCAGAGCTGGGCAGCCTAGATCCCCGGTCAAGGTTTCCTGGCCACTACGGGTGATCTCCATGGAGCTCCAGAAAACCACTCAGCTTGTTTCAAAGCTGAGCTTCTTCTCTCTCTCCCAATGCCCCTTTCAAGAGTGAGGCTGGAAGGGAAAGTATTCCATTTTTGGGGAAAAGGTCTGGGAGAATCCATCAGCCTGCACAGCCATGGATTCCCCCCTCCTGGGACACACAACCAAGTAAGTGCAATTTACCTTTAAATACATTTCCTTTAAACATATGTGTTTTTCTTTAAATCTACACTGAGCCTGTGCCCTGCACAGGTTCCACACTCCCAGGCACTGCAGTGCCTCCCAGCACGATACACTTTTATTACATTTAAAACACAATGTTTTTGTTTTAAATACTGTGCCCAGCGCTCAGCGCTGGGCTCCCCTAGCCCTGCAGCCTGGCTGCTAGGGCTCGCTCTCTCAGTGCTGGAGGTATGGGGCTGGCTTCCCCCATCCTCCAGCCTGCCTGCCAGCCACTGGGGTCCAGGGAGCTGGCTCTCCCTGTCCCCCCAGTGTGGCACTGCCTGGGTGGCCTCGCCGCACAGTGCGGCGCACCCCCCTGATCTAAAGCCCGGCGGCCCGGGACACTTGTCCCGGCCGCCGTGGCTCTGTGTCTGCTGCAGCGCTGAGGTGCCGGGAGCGTAGCCCGGTCCCCTGTATGCGGCGCTGAATCTGTGGCCTCGCCGCAGCGTCCGGCGGGGAGCCGGGCTGCGGCGCACCCAGCAGCCCGGGATGTTCGTCCCGGCTGCCACGGCTGGCCACCTCCGATGGGCTTAGGCGGCACCCACAGCGAGCACTGCAGCGGGAGCAGCTCTCCCGCCTGCAACGGCTCTCCCTCCGTAGCGCTGAGGTGCCGGGAGCGTAGCTCCCGGACCTCAGCGCACACACAGTGCCTCTCCTCTCCCCCGGCGCGCACACACAGATCAGCGCGCCGGGGAGCTCCCTCACTGCCGCGGTCGCCGGAGAGGTCCGGGACCGCGGCACACAATCTAAAAATACATTTTTAAATCACTCTCTTCACACGGCGCCTAGCGCCCACAATATTTTAAACCTGGCTCCAAGCGCCCATTGTCCTTATAATGGCGCCATGCACTAGGGGTTAACCCCTTCAGTGCCGCGGCGGCCATTGTCCACGTGGGCTGGGGGTCTCTCCGGCCACACTCGCCTGTCTGTAATTACGGAGATACCAGCACAAGTGAACTCACGCGTTTCACTTCTCATTTACATCTAGAGTATGTGAGACTATTGTGTTAGTATGCAGGATGTAGTGCATTGGCTTAGGCTCTGGGTGGATTATTTTTGCTTCTTACCTATTCACTATTATGAGGTAGAAAGTTTCAAACTGGGTCATGGTAGTTGGAAAACGTCACAGGTCAGGCACAAGAGTCAAATAAATGGCAGAATAATCAGATTGGGTGTCACCTTTGCAAAGTAAAATAGGTAAAAGGTGGTAAGAAATATACAAAGTAACGAGATCGGTATGGTATCCTGGCGGTCAGGAGACCGACGCCAGAAACCCGACAGCCAGAATCCCAGCAGCGAGTGCAGCATGTCCCCTTGCGGGCTCACTGCGCTCACCAAGCTTTGGGCCCGGTGGCAATCTTTGGTCGCCACACTATTAAATTCCTACTTGGGTGGTGCCGTGGAACACCTCCCAAGTGGGAATACCAGGCTTGGGCCCTGTATTCCGACCGTTGGCATTTCCCCGGCTGTCGGGATTCCGGTGTCATTATCCTGACCGCCGGGATCCCAACAGCCGGCAATTTAACTGCATCCCGCAGTAGCAATACACATGACATTCGTAGTATAGGTGATAGTGAGGTCATACTGCTCCTTCACACCCGTCCTTGCTGGCAAATGGATTCATTAAACCACCTTGGAATAGTGGCAGAGAGGAGGGATATGAGCCGGGACCAATCACAAGCCTTGATTTCTTCCAGGGCTGTTGGAGCAAACGTCCTGGGCAATGTGGCTGTATAGAGTAGGCCCTGTGGTCCACCTGTGGGAGGGGACCTGAATTTTCAATCATTAATAGGTTAATCGTAATATTATTCCAGTAATTAGCATCCTTCATATTTGTCCTTTGTATTGTCATTTGCAATCATATTTTAATGAATATATATATCCCATGCCAGGGGCAAACCCAGAGGGACTGTAGTTACTCTCCCTACCAGCCCTACACCCTCACCTCCTGCCCTCCCACCCTCCTGGCCGGCCAATGTCTTGAATTATGACCACAATTGCAGCAGACTTAGGAGCTAATTCAGGTTTGATCGCAAATCGCGATCCAATCGGAATTTTTATGGTCGCCGCGCGGGCGTATGCACAGCGCCTGTCCTGCGCATGCACCCACTTTCTGCGGGGGGGGGGCGCAGAAAGTGCGATCGCCTCTGCCCACCCTTCAGGCAGAGGCGGTCGTGGGGCGGTGGGGGGGATCAACGCTCCATTTTCAGGGAGGAGACGGAGCGTTGTGGGGTGGTGCGGCATGAACGGGGGGCAGAGTCAGCCGAATGGGGGCATATCGTGAGCGTGTTCACGGCGGCTGCGTGACGTCACACGCAGCCGCCGTGATCAGGGAGAAGGCTTCCAGTATTTCTGCTAACAAGCAGAAATTGCGATCACTCGCAATTTCTGCTTGTTGAAGGGGGGGAAAGCTCCGGCCGGGGGTGATGGGCGGCCCCCAACATGCTAGGAAAAGGATTGCAAATTCTCCTGAGTAGCAGAATTTGCTATCCTTACAGAAGGAGCCCCTCAATTAGTTCTCAATCAGCGCAATAGACCAGAGAGCAGCTGCTAGCAATAAGAGACCGGCTTCTCCCATTAAGTGGCAACATGTACGCTTAGAAAGCTCCTTTCTGTTACTAATTATATTCTGTATGTAAATCATGGATTTAACTAACGTGTCTGAACGTCTATATTCATCCGTTTGCCAGTGTTTGGGAGCAAAGGGATTATTGTCATTTGCTCTCATTCATTAAGAGATTTGTTTGTTCCAATCATCTAACGCACGCATGTCCAAACTGCGGCCCTCCAGCTGTTGAGAAACTACACATCCCAGCATGCCCTGACACAGGTTTAGCATTCTCTGACAGCAAAACTGTGTCAGGGCATGCTGGGATATGTAGTTTCACAACACCTGGAGGGCCGCAGTTTGGACATGCCTGTCGGGTTGACTGGTTGGAATCATAGGACCAGATTTAAGTTGGGAGATAAGCAAACATGAGCCAGTAACTGGGCACCTTGTCAAAACCAAGTTGGACTGCAGGTGAGGCAAATGTAAAATTTGCATAGAGATTTATATTTGAGAGGAGCGTGTCAAAGCTCAGATTTTATTTGCAGTGTAAAAATAAAACTGTCCAGCATCTGTGGGCTACACGCAGAAGCAGCCAGTATTTACCCTGCATGCACAAATAATTGACTATCCCTATAAGCCGAGATGCTCATGAATTACACAAATTCTGTTGCTGGCTGACTTCAAGTTTGCATTTCACCTTGTTTTAATCAGGCACAGAATCTATGTAACCCATGAGCGCCCCAGTTTAAAGGGATAGTATAGTAAAACCTACAAATACAGTAATACATCCTTGCATTGCGGCATGGTTTGTCCAGGTGGGCAGTTACTTGCTCTTTGGGGGTAATTCCAAGTTGATCGCAGCAGGAAATTTTTTAGCAGTTGGGCAAAACCATGTGCACTGCAGGGGGGAGGGGCAGATATAACATTTGCAGAGAGAGTTATAGGCCCTACACACTGGCCGACCCGCCGCCGAGCTGCCCGACGGTGGATACGGCCGACGGGCGACCCGACGGCAGGGGGGCAGTGACGGGGGGAGTGAAGTTTCCTCACTCCCCCCGTCACGCGGCTCCACTGAAGTGCAGGCAAATATGGACGAGATCGTCCATATTGGCCTACATGCACAGCCGACGGGGGACCAGCGATGAACGAGTGCGGGGCCGCGCATCGTTCATCGCTGGAGCCTCCACACTGAAAGATATGAACGAGTTCTCGTTCATTTATGAACGAGATCGTTCATATCTTTCAAACAAATCTGCATGTGTGTAGGGCCTATTAGATTTGGGTGGGTTATTTTGTTTCTGTGCAGGGTAAATACTGGCTGCTTTATTTTTACACTGCAATTTAGATTGCATTTTGAACTCACCACACACAAATCTAACTCTCTCTGCACATGTTACATCTGCCCCCCCTGCAGTGCACATGGTTTTGCCCAACTGCTAACAAAGTTCCTGCTGCGATCAACTCAGAATTACCCCCTTTATTTGCTAAACTCCAACTCAGATTCAGGCCTTCGGTTTAGATGTGTTCCTTATACTGCTTTTATACCTAAATGCAGAGTCGCCAGGGCCGGCGCCACCACTAGGCAGCTTTAGGCAGCTCACGCTACTGGTGAATGCTTCTTGACCCTTGCTCAGCTCCTCCTCTTCCTTAAGAGGAATATGTTGAGAGTGTTACCGGAGACGCGGAGAGGAGCAGAAGAAGAACTGTACCACTAGCCGGCAGCACGCTGCTTACTCTATGTGTATAGAGTATTAGAGGCGCTGCCGATGGGTTACACTCATACTGTCAGCGCTGGCGGCTGAGAACAGTTGGGCGGCCGCGGCATCCCTGCAGCGCTGACAGTATGAGTGTAACCCATCGGCAGCGCCTCTAATACGCTATACACATAGAGTAAGCAGCGTGCTGCCCAGTGGCTTAACTAGCAGCGGTGCAAGCGGTGCATTGCACCGAGGCCCGCCGCTGTGTAGGGGCGCACAGCCGCCGGCATTACAAAGAGTCACACTGACTCATTGTAATACTGCCGCTTCCAGCGCTGTGCCTACCGCCAGTGCCCCAGTTCCTAATAATAAAGTGCAGCACATAATCGGGGTCCCGGCCGCAGAGGGAGGAGGGGCTGCTCTTCTCTCTCCTCCCCGATCAAGCATGTCCGCCCGCCCCACGGACTTACTGGTGCCACGATACAGGTTGTAAAGGGTGAGGAGGGACGATCTCCCATCTCCTCTCCACTGTTCTCGAGCGCCTCCCCCTCCTCCCAGATGTTGTAGTGCTGGCAAATTGTCTGTTGAGTGCCCTTCCGTTTGTGCAGGAGGGGCCTCTCTCTCTGCTCCTCCCCCATACTAATTTAAGCTGGTTGTGTGGAACTGCCTGACCGGAGGGGGAGGAGAACACGCTCTCTCAGCTCCTCACTCCCCTTTCATATTTATTTTCCACCCTCCTCCCGTCCCCTGCTGTCCGTGGCACCAAAAATCAATTGGAGGGAAGCAGAGACACTGGCCATCTCCACTCCCAGCAGCAGCCCTGGATTGCACAAGCCACAGACTACAGGTAGGGAAAAAAGCAATGCTAGCGTATGAGAAGGTGGCAAGTGCTGCTCAGCCTCTCCCCCCCATCTTCCTTCCTCTTCACCCTTCAATCCCTCTCCCCCTCTCTCTCTCTCCCCCTCTCTCTCAGTCTGACTCTCTCTCTCCATAATTCCCCTTTCTTTCTCAGTCTCCCCCTCTCTTCCTTGATCCATCTCCCCCTGTCTCAACCTTTCACCAACTCTCCATTTCCCTGTCACCCTCTGCCTCATCCCCGTCATCCTCTGCCTCATCTTCGTCACCCTGTACCTCACCCTGGGGTGGAGGAGGGGGGCCCAAAGCATATCCTTGCACCTGGGCCCACCACTCACAAGTTCCGCCACTGGTGCTGCCGGCTGGTGGTACAGTTCTTCTGCTCCTCTCCGCGCTGACATATGCCCGCCCCGCACCACAAGAAATGACTCTGCATATGGGAGTCCTGCGGGGATGATTGTGTTGTGCTATGTGAGGGACTGGGACTACACTGCAGGGCAGACTGCGCGCGGCTCCCCTGCTACTGTTCCCTGTCTGAGTGGATCACAGTCTCCTTCTTCTGCAGCCTGCAATAAATAGTCGCCTTGGATTGGTCCCGATTATACATTTTTATGGGTAGAATTTCTTCTTCACTGGGACTCCTTCTCCTGCAGCCAGTAAGGTACCCTTATATTGCAACCTCAGTACTCCATTCCTCTACTGTAGAAGTGTGTGTGTAATTGTATGTATATATATATATATATATATATATATATATGTATACACACACACACACGTATATATCAGTTACAAAGCATAAATACATGCCCCGTTGCGCTCCGCTGTATATTGCATGGCAGTGAATGTATAAAGATTCAGTTTGGCTGCACTCATGAGTAAGCTATCCAACGGTGTCCAGACACATTACAGCCTTTCTGGGGGTCCCCGCAAAAAAATGTTACATAGTGAGTTTTTTTAAAATATAATTTTTAGCGTCTGGGCGAGTTGCGGGTTTTCCTCTCTTTTTTTTTTTTTTTGGGGGGGGGGGGGGGAGTGCAGCAGGCACATGTTTTGCCTAGGGTGCCGAGAAACCTTGCACCGGCCCTGAGAGTCGCCCCCGGGATTTGTACACGGCTCCTTCCCGGGTGCTACTTGGCTGATACCCCTTTCAGACAGGAGGCCCAACTCAGCAATAGATTAAATAATCTCCAAGCACCAGGACCGGTGCAAGGTTTCTCGGCGCCCTAGGCAAAATTTCTGCCTCCCCACCCCCCTCCTCCCCCTGAGGCTTTGTTAATAGTATGTTGATCCTCCTGAAGCAGCAAAATAGCAAAAAAAGAAACCTTAAGACAAATATTATATTAAATGCACACAAGTTAAAATGCATCCAGCTACAAATCCATATATAGTATAATACCACAGTCTGTTGTTTTATACAGTATTATAGATAGGCACCTGGGTTGTAACTAGAACTTTATGGTCCCCCATAGCAGAATCTTGAAAGGGCGACAGGGAGGGGATAGGGACACGCAGGATGATAGGGAGACGACAGGCTGCAGGGAGGGGATAGTGAGACGCGGGACGGCAGGGAGGGGATAGGGATACGCCGGGCTGCATGGAGGGGCTAGGGAGACGCAGGATGATAGGGAGATGCCAGGCTGCAGGGAGGGGATAGGGAGACGCCGGGCTGCAGGGAGGGGATAGGGAGACACAGGATGATAGGGCATAGTTGCCTACCCTCCCGCATCCTGCGGGAGACTCCCGGTTCACCGTGGAGCCCCCCGCTGCCCTGGAAAATTAAATAATCCTCCCGGATTCCCAATTTCCCGGTCAATTCAGAGTGCGCATGCATGTTCTGATACTTTCCGGCCACTGCGGAGTTGTGGGATGCGGCACTGCCATTGCAGGGGAGTAAGCGCCTAACAAAGGACGGGCTGCCTGCCTTCCCAGCCTCACGCCACGCGTTCCCCCCCTCCCCCTACCCCCGGACGGTCACACAGCTATAGAGAGGGAAAGAAGCACAGGAGACGGAGGCTGACTGCGTTAGGAGCTAAGGTACAGCCTCGGCTCACACTGCCCGAGACACAACTGACACAGCCTGCACAGTGCACTGCAGTGAGACTCCGTCCCACACGCAGCAAGGTGACAGCAGCAACTATTATTCACAGCCCCAGGAACTGCATGCAGTATGTAATCACGATCTCCCTTTATTGCTGGCATTACCAAATTCCACTTTCACTCGAGGTCCACAGACTTGACCCTATCTGCTCAACCATCCTCACCCCCCACCCCATGTCACTGCCTTTTGCCCTGTGAATGGTCTCTGTCCAGGACCGGATTAATAATGGGGCTGATGGAGCTGCAGCTCCATGCCCACTCTCTCAAATAGGCCCACAGCATCCTACAGTTCTCTGTGCTGCTGTAGATAGAAGATTTTTTTTCCCTTCTACAGCAGACTAATTCATCTCACTGCCGCCTCTCCCGGATGACCTCGTTGCAGCCCTGTGCCTCCCTGCTCCGTTTTAACAAGCCAGTCTCGGGGGTGCCGATGGCCACTTCCCAAGTCCCGACTGCCTCACTCTCTGGCCGGGACCCACTGTGCCTGCTGTGCCACGCCTTTGGTGCCGCCTCCTGGACGGGCTATTCTCAGCCAGCCAAACCTCCTCTCACAGGGCTGCCTCGGCGTGCTCAACGCAGAGAGGAGGAGACCAGGGCAGCGCGGCTCCGCTCTCCAGTCTTGGCGATACCTTCAGAATTCTTTAACAGTCGCCGGTGAGTTTACCTTTTTCTAGCCTCCTCTGGGGTCCCCAGCACGGATGCCTGAGATGCGTGCTGCTCCTCAGCCGGTGCACGGCTTAGCGTCCAGAAGCTCCACTTGTCCCCGCTGTCACCAATGCACTGTAATTTAAATTAAAACTAGGGGTAGTGCCTGCAGCTGCAGAGTGACCATTAACCCTGCGGTGTGGGGATGTAGTATGAGTAGGTAGTGCAGTGGTGTAGTGTAGTGTAGTGGTGCAGAGTGGGGAGGTAGTATAGTTCTGTTTTGTAATATGGGCAGGTAGTGCAGTATTGTAATGTGGGGAGGTAGTGCAGTATTGTAATATGGGCAGGTAGTGCAGTATTGTAATGTGGGGAGGTAGTGCAGTATTGTAATATGGGCAGGTAGTGCAGTATTGTAATGTGGGGAGGTAGTGTAGCGCTGTTTTGTAGTGTGATGATGCAGTGAAGGAGGTAGTGTAGTGGATATGCGGTTAGCATACCGCTTGTTGGGATCCCGGCTGTCAAAATACTGACACCGGGATCTTGATGGGGGCACCATACCGCCGCTGGTATACCAGTGAGGTAGGCGATTCCCCCTCTGTGGGTGTGCACGACACCCATAGAGAGAGAATAGAACCTATGGCGAGCATATCTCGCCACCGAGCCCGCAAGGGGCTTAGTTGCACCCGGCCATCTGCCAGCATTCCACCGTACGGGATGCCAATGTCAGGATATTGGCATTCGGCATCCCGGGCGGCGGTTATCATACCAATATTGTGTAGTGATGTCGTGTGGAGACATAGGCACTAATTCAAACCTGATCGTAGAGCACATCTACGATCAGTCACACAGACATGTAGGGGGACGCCCAGCACAAAGCTAGTCCGCCCCGCATGTCAGGCCCTACCCACCCCCGGCACAAGTACAAAAGCTGTGCGATGCTTTTGTACTTTAGAAGTAGCTCTCTACCAGTGCCAGACCGCTCCACCTAAACGGCTGCCAAATGCAGCCGGCCCACCCCCTCCCACCCAGCGACTGCCTCTGCCTGTAAATCGGGCTGAGACTGCCGTCGGTTGTCTGGTATGCGTCGGTGCACTGCGGCGCCGGTGCATGTGCAGTTCAGACCTAATCACATGCTGTGCGAAAACACACAGCACTGACCAGGTCTGAATTAGGCCCATAGTGCAATAATGTGTAGGGTGGTAGCAAAGTAATGTGGTGTGGGAGGTAGTGCAATAATGTGTAGGGTGGTAGCACAGTAATGTGGTGTGGGAGGTAGTGCAATAATGTGTAGGGTGGTAGCACAGTAATGTGGTGTGGGAGGTAGTGCAATAATGTGTAGGGTGGTAGCACAGTAATGTGGTGTGGGAGGTAGTGCAATAATGTGTAGGGTGGTAGCACAGTAATGTGGCGTGGGAGGTAGTGCAATAATGTGTAGGGTGGTAGCACAGTAATGTGGCGTGGGAGGTAGTGCAATAATGTGTAGGGTGGTAGCACAGTAATGTGGTGTGGGAGGTAGTGCAATAATGTGTAGGGTGGTAGCACAGTAATGTGGTGTGGGAGGTAGTGCAATAATGTGTAGGGTGTTAGCACAGTAATGTGGTGTGGGAGGTAGTGCAATAATGTGTAAGGTGGTAGCACAGTAATGTGGTGTGGGAGGTAGTGCAATAATGTGTAGGGTGGTAGCACAGTAATGTGGTGTGGGAGGTAGTGCAATAATGTGTAGGGTGGTAGCACAGTAATGTGGTGTGGGAGGTAGTGCAATAATGTGTAGGGTGGTAGCACAGTAATGTGGTGTGGGAGGTAGTGCAATAATGTGTAGGGTGGTAGCACAGTAATGTGGTGTGGGAGGTAGTGCAATAATGTGTAGGGTGGTAGCACAGTAATGTGGTGTGGGAGGTAGTGCAATAATGTGTAGGGTGGTAGCACAGTAATGTGGTGTGGGAGGTAGTGCAATAATGTGTAGGGTGGTAGCACAGTAATGTGGTGTGGGAGGTAGTGCAATAATGTGTAGGGTGGTAGCACAGTAATGTGGTGTGGGAGGTAGTGCAATAATGTGTAGGGTGGTAGCACAGTAATGTGGTGTGGGAGGTAGTGCAATAATGTGTAGGGTGGTAGCACAGTAATGTGGTGTGGGAGGTAGTGCAATAATGTGTAGGGTGGTAGCACAGTAATGTGGTGTGGGAGGTAGTGCAATAATGTGTAGGGTGGTAGCACAGTAATGTGGTGTGGGAGGTAGTGCAATAATGTGTAGGGTGGTAGCACAGTAATGTGGTGTGGGAGGTAGTGCAATAATGTGTAGGGTGGTAGCACAGTAATGTGGTGTGGGAGGTAGTGCAATAATGTGTAGGGTGGTAGCACAGTAATGTGGTGTGGGAGGTAGTGCAATAATGTGTAGGGTGGTAGCACAGTAATGTGGTGTGGGAGGTAGTGCAATAATGTGTAGGGTGGTAGCACAGTAATGTGGTGTGGGAGGTAGTGCAATAATGTGTAGGGTGGTAGCACAGTAATGTGGTGTGGGAGGTAGTGCAATAATGTGTAGGGTGGTAGCACAGTAATGTGGTGTGGGAGGTAGTGCAATAATGTGTAGGGTGGTAGCACAGTAATGTGGTGTGGGAGGTAGTGCAATAATGTGTAGGGTGGTAGCACAGTAATGTGGTGTGGGAGGTAGTGCAATAATGTGTAGGGTGGTAGCACAGTAATGTGGTGTGGGAGGTAGTGCAATAATGTGTAGGGTGGTAGCACAGTAATGTGGTGTGGGAGGTAGTGCAATAATGTGTAGGGTGGTAGCACAGTAATGTGGTGTGGGAGGTAGTGCAATAATGTGTAGGGTGGTAGCACAGTAATGTGGTGTGGGAGGTAGTGCAATAATGTGTAGGGTGGTAGCACAGTAATGTGGTGTGGGAGGTAGTGCAATAATGTGTAGGGTGGTAGCACAGTAATGTGGTGTGGGAGGTAGTGCAATAATGTGTAGGGTGGTAGCACAGTAATGTGGTGTGGGAGGTAGTGCAATAATGTGTAAGGTGGTAGCACAGTAATGTGGTGTGGGAGGTAGTGCAATAATGTGTAGGGTGGTAGCACAGTAATGTGGTGTGGGAGGTAGTGCAATAATGTGAGATGGTAGCCAGGGTTGGATTACAGGCAGGGACGGTCGCTCAGTGCCCTGCTACTCTCATGAGCTGCTGACACCTTACAAATCTGTATAAGCACTTGCTTGTACGCTTACACTCTGTGTGTGGATCTCCCACGGGCCCCGACTGCGGGCCTAATTCAGACCTGATCTCTGCACATGTTACATCTGTCCCACCTGCAGTGCACATGGTTTTGCTCATTAGAGAAACATTTTGCTGCTGTGATCAGGTCTGAATTTGGCCCAGTGACCACTGTTTCTCCACAACAGCACACAGCTGTATGCTCGCTGCTGCTGCTGCAGTGACATTACCTGAACCCAGAGAAGGCCACCTGTGCAGTGAGACGGCTCCCTGCAGTGACCAGTGACCTAATACAGTGTAGCAGCGGCGTTCCCACAAACTCCCGAGATACCCAGGCTGACTCCCCCCAGAGGTGACTTCTGGGCCAGTGGCCACTTTACAGTATGCCAGAAGGAGGATGTCAGTCGCTCCCTCAACCCTGGCATACCCTGGTGGAGCCATCCCCTGTCGGAAGGTGGTTACCGGCACTCCTTCACCTTGATCCCAGCCAACCCCGCACTGGAGACAAGCATTGCAGCCTCCCCATTTTCTTTTATTGATAAGGGCCCCACAAGTTTGTTACCCAGAGGCCCCACAAACCTTAATGCATCCATGAAGGTAGCGCAGTATTGTGGTGTGGGGAGGTAGATGTAGTGTGGAAATGTAGTCCGGGGACCAGTGAAATAGTTTGGAGATGTAGTGTGGGGAGTTACATAGTGATATACGGCAGGGATGTAGTGTGGGGAGGTAGCATAGTGATATATGGCAGGGATGTAGTGTGGGGAAGTAGCGTATTGATATATGGCAGGGATGTAGTGTGGGAAGTTACGTAGTGATATACGGCAGGGATGTAGTGTGGGGAGGTAGCATAGTAATATACGGCAGGGATGTAGTGTGGGGAGGTAGCATAGTGATATATGGCAGGGATGTAGTGTGGGGAAGTAGCATAGTAATATACGGCAGGGATGTAGTGTGGGGAAGTAGCACAGTGATATACAGCAGGGATGTAGTGTGGGGAGGTAGTATGAGGAGGTACCATAGTGCTATACGGCAGGGATGTAGTATGGGGAGGTACCATAGTGATATACGGCAGGGATGTAGTGTGGGGAGGTACCATAGTGATATATGGCAGGGATGTAGTGTGGGGAGGTATAGTGTGGAGATGTAGTGTGGTGAGTAGCATAGTGATATATGGTGGGGAGGTAGCATAGTGATGTAGTGTGGGGAGGTATAGTGTGGAGATGTTGGGCCTAATTCAGATCTGTTCGCTCGGTAGCGTTTTTCGCTGCATAGCGATCAGGTAACTACTGCGCATGCACCACAATGCTCAAATGCACCGTACGGTTACAAAGCGGATCGTTGTTGTGCACTGGTTCTAGCAAATAAACCATTCGCACAGCTGATCGCAAGGAGATTGACAGGAAGAGGGCATTTGTGGGTGGCAACTGACCGTTTTCAGGGAGTGGTTAGAAAACGCAGGCGCCTCAAAGTGTTTGCAGGGCGGGTGTCTGACGTCAACTCCGGGCTCGAATAGGCTGAAGTGATCGATGAGTAAGGTCAGAGCTACTCAGAAACTGCACAAGCTGTTTTTGTACAGGGCGGCTGCACATGCGTTCGCACACTTGAGCTTAAATATACTCCCCTATAGGCGGCATCTATCTGTTCGCACCGCTGCAAAAAATAGCTAGCGAGCGAACAGATCTGAATTAGGCCCGTAGTGATGTAGTGTGGTGAGGTAGCATAGTGATATACGGTGGGGAGGTAGCATAGTGATGTAGTGTGGGAAGGTATAGTGTGGAGATGTAGTGTGGTGAGGTAACATAGTGATATACGGTGGGGAGGTAGCATAGTGATGTAGTGTGGGAAGGTATAGTGTGGAGATGTAGTGTGGTGAGGTAACATAGTGATATACGGTGGGGAGGTAGCATAGTGATGTAGTGTGGGAAGGTATAGTGTGGAGATGTAGTGTGGTGAGGTAGCATAGTGATGTACGGTGGGGATGTAGCACAGTAATGTAGTGTGGGGAGGTATAGTGTGGAGATGTAGTGTGAGTAGGTAGCATAGTGATATATGGTGGGGAGGTAGCACAGTGATGTAGTGTGGGGAGGTATAGTGTGGAGATATAGTGTGAGTAGATAGCATAGTGATATATGGTGGGGTGTACTGTAGTTTGGGGAGGTAGATATAGTAATGTAGTGTGGGCAGGTAGTGCAGTGATATAGTATGTCACCCCCCCCCAGCCCCCCCCCCCCCCCCCCTACCCACCTGGAAGAATTTGTCTATGGCGCTGAGCACACTACCTGTCACGGCACATAGTAGTCCCTTCCTAAATTTCAGCTCCAGGCTCACGTGGACCTTAATCTGGCACTGTCTCTGTCTCATGTTAATTGTTACACACCTTAGTCGGGTGTCAGATTTAGTGCAGCTGCAGTTCTAGCTTGTCCTGCTGGAGAAATAATATATTTAAAATACAACCAGCGGAGACAGACACTTAACCCCTGCTGCACATGGCCATGGATAAACAGACCTTCTAACAGGTTCATATTTACTATAGAGAAAATAATATTGATCTGTGATGTTTCAGGTACTTGAATGTAAGCTCCTCTATAGATCTGGCAAATGCACAATATAGAGGTCAATTTAATAGAAGCATAGTGCAATTGTGACTAAGTCCAACCCAGGGGTCTAGACTGCAACCCAAAATCATAGATGCCGACTGTTTTTCATCTGAGCCCCCCGCTGTCCCACAAATTACCCTACGGCTCCTGGATTCCCTCCTGTCAGCATTTGAACCTTGGGTCTATGATGGAGGTATAAAGGAAATGGATTCAGGAGGGGTCAAATACATCTAATCCGTGTAATGTAGGTGTGATGTCGGCGTGTATCCCTGCCGTGTAATGTAGGTGTGATGTCGGTGTGTAGCCCTGCTGTGTAATGTAGGTGTGATGTCGGCGTGTATCCCTGCCGTGTAATGTAGGTGTGATGTCGGTGTGTAGCCCTGCCGTGTAATGTAGCTGTGATGTCGGTGTGTAGCCCTGCCGTGTAATGTAGGTGTGATGTCGGTGTGTAGTCCTGCCGTGTAATGTAGGTGTGATGTCGGTGTGTAGCCCTGCCACGTAATGTAGCTGTGATGTCGGTGTGTAGCCCTGCCGTGTAATGTAGGTGTGATGTCGGTGTGTAGCCCTGCTGTGTAATGTAGCTGTGATGTCGGTGTGTAGCCCTGCCGCGTAATGTAGGTGTGATGTCGGTGTGTAGCCCTGCCGTGTAATGTAGGTGTGATGTCGGTGTGTAGCCCTGCCACGTAATGTAGGTGTGATGTCGGTGTGTAGCCCTGCCGTGTAATGTAGGTGTGATGTCGGTGTGTAGCCCTGCCACGTAATGTAGGTGTGATGTCGGTGTGTAGCCCTGCCGTGTAATGTAGGTGTGATGTCGGTGTGTAGCCCTGCCGCGTAATGTAGCTGTGATGTCGGTGTGTAGCCCTGCCATGAAATGTAGGTGTGATGACGGTGTGTAGCCCTGCCGTGTAATGTAGGTGTGATGTCGGTGTGTAGCCCTGCCGCGTAATGTAGGTGTGATGTCGGTGTGTAGCCCTGCCACGTAATGTAGGTGTGATGTCGGTGTGTAGCCCTGCCATGTAATGTAGGTGTGATGTCGGTGTGTAGCCCTGCCGTGTAATGTAGGTGTGATGTCGGTGTGTAGCCCTGCCGTGTAATGTAGGTGTGATGTCGGTGTGTAGCCCTGCCGTGTAATGTAGGTGTGATGTCGGTGTGTAGCCCTGCCGCGTAATGTAGGTGTGATGTCGGTGTGTAGCCCTGCCGTGTAATGTAGGTGTGATGTCGGTGTGTAGCCCTGCCGTGTAATGTAGGTGTGATGTCGGTGTGTAGCCCTGCCGCGTAATGTAGGTGTGATGTCGGTGTGTAGCCCTGCCACGTAATGTAGGTGTGATGTCGGTGTGTAGCCCTGCCGCGTAATGTAGGTGTGATGTCGGTGTGTAGCCCTGCCGCGTAATGTAGGTGTGATGTCGGTGTGTAGCCCTGCCGTGTAATGTAGGTGTGATGTCGGTGTGTAGCCCTGCCGTGTAATGTAGCTGTGATGTCGGTGTGTAGCCCTGCCGCGTAATGTAGCTGTGATGTCGGTGTGTAGCCCTGCCGTGCAGGGGTGTATCTAGGGGTCCGAGCGCCCCTGGCAAAGTAAGGGGCAGGCGCCCCTACACACATTTGAATTAGGGTGTGAGTACTGGAAATGGGGCATGGTCTTGTGGGGGAAGGACATGTACACAATAGTACTTCCAATTCAAATTATGCCACACAGTAGTGTCCCTTATTCACATTACACTGCACAGTAGTGTCTCGTATTCACATTACACCACCCCTCCCCCTCCTCCTAACCCACCTTTCCCACAGCCTGACCCTAACCCTCTCCCCAGCCTCTTCAGTGGTGCCTAACCCTAACCCACCTTTCCCACAGCCTGACCCTAACACCCCCAGCCTCTTCAGTGGTGCCTAACCCTAACCCACCCTTTCTAATCTCCCTCCCTGCAGCCTAACCCTAACCCTCCCACCCTCGCAGCCTAAACCTAACCCTCCCACACAGCTTGCCAGTGGAGAATTTGGCACCAACTTGATCCGGATTTTGGCTTTCTGCATCGCTATCTATGTTGGGATGCCAGCATCAGCATTCCGAGCAGTTTCGGGATGCTGGCATCAGCTTTCCGACCGCCAGGATGCCAAACGCCTTAATGTCTCATATGTCACCCCTGCCTGAACTTCCTCCTTCCCTTATCCCCTTGCACTTCTCATGCCCCCTGTACCTCTTTAGCCCTGTAGTTTTCAGTCCCTCATTCCATCTCTCAGTCTCACCCCTGCACCTCTCACTCCCTCCATCACCCTCCTTCCATCTCTCACACCTCTTCTTCACTCCCACCTTCCATCTCCCATGCACCTCACTCCCACCTTCCATTTCTCAAACCACGTCTTCACTCCCACCTTCCGTGTCCCCTGCACCTCGCTCCCACCTTCCATCTACCCTGCACCTCGCTCCCACCTTCCATCTCTCACACCTCTTCTTCACTCCCACCTTCCATCTCCCCTGCACCTCACTCCTACTTTCCATCTCCCACACCTGTACCTTGGTCCTGCCTTCTATCTCCCCTACACCTAACTCCCACCTTCCATGTCTCACACCTGTACCTTGCGCTCACCTTCTATTCCCCACACCTGCACTTCACTCCCACCTTCTATGTCTCCCACCTGTACCTTGGTCCCAGCTTCCATCTCCCCTGCACCTCAGTCCCACTTTCCATCTCTCACACCTGCACCTTGCTTCCTCAGATTATTAGCCCCTAGTACAGGGATCCCCCTTCCTCTCAGACACATTATCTCCCTTAGCACAGAATAGTCCCCTCCTCCCAATATAGAAGATTCCCCCATCCCCCTGAGACGTATCTCCCCTTATCAGCCAGTACAGCTCACACACAGAACCTTCTCCTGGTATGCGGTGTCCGCTCCATCGGCAGGTTAGGAATCACGGCGGACAGTGTCACAGTGGGAGCCGGGAAGAGATGGTACCCGCACATTGTGACTGCATAGTGTGTATTATGTGTAATTAGTCAGCAAGTGCTGGCCAGGGCTGGTTCTATATTAAATATTTGTGCAGTGTCTGACTAGGCATGTGGGGGGTGCCCAACATCAGGGTGTGCCTGTGCACACATGCCACCCACCCTGTGCATGCCTATGCCCCCTCCCCCATAGCAGAGTAATTAGCCCCCCGAGCCCCCACTCCCCATGTGTCTCTGCCTCATGCCCTACTCCCACACAGCAGTGTTATCAGCTGCTCCTACACCCCCATGTCTCCCCCCAATAACTGTCATATTCCCCTGTGCCCCCACTTTCCATAGTTCTCCCCCTCATAGCAGTGTCATTACCCCCTTCCCCACTCCCCATAGGTCTCCCTCCCATAGCAGTGTCATTACCCCCCTTCCCCCACTCCCCATAGGTCTCCCACTCCCACACAGCAGTGTCATTACCCCTGTGAGGATACTGGGTTCAAAATCACTCAGTCATGGTGGTAGATGAAAAACCAACAGTGGTTTATTGAACAGAATGGGTTATAAACAGCTCAGCACACTTCTGTGATCCAATTCTACCCGACAATTCCCTCCTTGAACTCCTGACAGAACATTACTTCTTAGCCAGTCTCCTGCCACTCTCTGACCTTCTTTCTCAGATCTCTCTCCCTCCCCTGTTTGCTATTATCAAAACCTTTGTCTTTCCTACCATAAGGCGACACCCCCAGAACAGTTTCAGAGCAAACCTACTTTCACATGTCCAGGCATGTTCCCTAGGCCACAATAGATGTTAACTAAATTAACCTTACTTAATCTGATTGTGTGGCCTGGAATCCATTGTGTAGGGAAGAATGAGGGGGTTGTATGGCCTGACATCTGAGACTGGCTGTATCTATGCGATACTAAATTGGTTGTGGGGGAAAAAATGGCGCACTGGGCTACCCTATTGCAGGTATAACATATCAATAAACCGGAATATAGAAAAGTAACTTTAGATAAATATTACCCTCTTTATGGGCAGAACAAATTATTAAATTCATAAATAGAAAAAGCCGGCGGTGCTCCCTCAAGTTGTAAAGAACAAGTCACATGAATACTGAAGAAGAAAAGACAACTCTTTTTCATGGGGCACTCTTATCAAATAATCTAAAACTTAACTTTTATTATTAGAAATTGAACTCACATTGACATACTAACATATAACATACATTCTCATTAATCAAGACGTCACTGACTAGGCCGCAACAAGTACTATCTGACATTATCTTTTGGCTCAATAAATTTAGTATGTATCCAATTGTACTACTAATTGTATGAGTATCAATAATTGATTGATATCATGCCACAGATTAATTATAAACAAACCAATCAATTGTTTATTCAACCATAATCTTTGATGTACTGCAACAATTAATGGTTCCCAAAGTTATATCTGAGGTACTTAACGTGGCTAACTACACATACTTCCCAATATTGATATATGGTAAGGCCAGGTTTCTCAGCCAATCACACGTGTGTAGTTTTTTTGACCAGCTAAAAATGTAACATAATACAATTGTATACAAAAGATTAAGTCAGAAGGAAGATAGGGAAAAATAGGTGACTAAATGCCGGGTTTCTGCTTTTGGTAATCTGCTATAAAGCATGGAATTCCCAATGAGAGAACCACCTGGAGCACACGCACCAATCCCAAGACCTGTATCTGCTGTTAACTTATATTGCCCAATGAAGGGCAAAGTTAATGAGAGTGCAGGGGAGAGGTCCCTAGTCAATGAATTGCATCTATAAAACTTGGTTCTTATAAGCCCATTGAAAAATGATAATAATAATAATTATGATGATAACCACATGGTTACAGTTATTATCCACATGTGTCTATTAAGTCACAATTGGAGCTGTAACTACCAAAGAAAACACTCTGAAGTCTAATGGAACAGAGGAGTAACTAGATAATCAAATATTTCTCCTATCCAAATTGTGAATACAGATAATTAGTTGATACAATTGACTGAATGGTCTCTAAGAAATACAGATTTCATATGCAATAACACCCAGGATTTCTACTGTCCTCAATCATATCTGATGACATCGAATTGAGGATGAGAGGATCCTGTGGGTGTTTATGCAAAATGAAAAAAAGCGTGCTTCTGCTGTTGGTATCTCAATAAATGAGTTAAGCCAATTAGAGTACACAGAAAAGAAAGAAACAAACAAAGAAACAATTAGAAACAATTGTTGTAGAAAAAATGTTATAGTTTGTACATAATGTATCCTCCTGAGTGTATCAATGGATTATATAAATATCTCATGTACCCAAGTATCTAGTCAATTAGCGCTCATATATTTTGTTAGTAATAAATATAACAGTATTTTTCCAAAATATGACTATAATCATTCAAATTGAAACAGACTATATTAGTCTGGGTACAGGTATAATGGTATTGTCAAAATTGCATCATATTTTCAAAAAACTGCATCGTATTTGCATTTATAAAAATATTGCATCCTACTTGCAGACAACGTCCTGTATACACGTCACCAATTTAAAATTATTACTAATTTATAATCCGTTAATTATGTATTAATTATGTGCTATTTTGCTGCTGATGGCAAAGAAAAAAACTTCTACTTATCTGCTACTGTCTTGCCAACATCAATTTTGTTCTTTTTTTGTGTTGCACTTGATGCGGTATGCCCAGATTGGAAGATATAAATCCACCCACTGTCAGGCTCACTTGAATGTAATAGCAAAGTGGGGTAACGGAGGCTATACGTTTGTCGGTCTCCCCCTCTGCATTGAACTCCAATATAGGGGTCACCGGATCCAATAATTAAATAGGTCTAAAGACCATTAGCCGTTGCTGACAGTCAGTAAGTGGAATCAGCGTGTAAAGCCGCTGCAGGCGGCGTCCGGCTTAAAGCCGATTCCCGAGTCTGCACTCGGAGGTTGCAGCGGTTAGGTCCCGGGTCCGCGTCTGGGAGCAGCAATAGCAATATGGGTGACGTGCACAGACGCTGTGTGTCCGTGTCCGACGTGCACGTTTCACCTGGGCGGCTTCGTCAAGGAGTGTGATATCCTACCTAATTGTCTTGGTATTTACCTGTAAAGGTGTATTCCTCTAGCCAATCGCTGTATGCGTTAAATCAGCTGAATTGGTTCCCAAACAGATTGAATTATGGGGCATGTAGTTTCTAACACAAACAGGTTCTTCTAAATGAGTATACAAGTCTAAAAACGGCCAGCAGTGATAATAAAAATATATATGTGTATACTGGCAAAGGACAATAACAGTATTTAAAGGATATGAAAGAACATCTGCTCATCTCTAACAATTATGTATAAATATGTGGAGAGAAAATATATGGAGAAAAAATATGTATGAAATGGTTATAATAGTAATGATGATTAATGGAATGAAATTAATGGAATAATTAATTAAATTGAAATAAAATAAATTGAAATGAACATAAATAAAATATAAAATGTGTAATATAATGATACTAAAATAAACCACATTATAATGAAGAATGATAATAAAGATTAAGTGACTGGAAGTGTTAGTTGATTACCAATCACCATAGAGTGTGCAAATTATTTGACTAACTAAGAAAAGGGGGAAAGAAAACCTAGGCGGGGAAAGTGAAAAAGAAAAAAGAGGAAGAAAAAGAAGAAAAAGAAAGGAAAAAGAAAAAGAATAAATTGTGTTAAAGTGTAAGTCAAATTGAGTATATATATATATATGTATGAATGAATAGATTATTAAGTGTGTCGATAATGTGATTGGTGCTTACTACATTGGTAACTAGTGCTAGCTTGAAGCACAATGCGCTAATTAATAAAACAAGTGACTGATTACAAGGAATATTTAAACAAAGTGAAGTGCATAATTAGATTAAATTACAATAAGAAATAATATATATATAAAAATAAAAAATTTTTTTTATATAAATAAAAAATATATATATAAAAATAAAAATAAAAATAATAATAAATATAAATAAAAATAATAATATTAAAAATAATAATAATAATAATAATAATGAAAATAATAATAAATAAAAATGGTAATAGTAATAATAATAATAATAATAATAATAATAGTGATAATAATAATGATAATAAAGAACTATAATACTAAGAAAAATAATTATATGTAGGTGAATCAGAGAAATGCTCCAAAATTTTGATTTTCATTGAGCCCATCCGGACTCAATGTTCCCAATCTGAAAATCCATTTGCTCTCTTGTTGTAGAAGAGTTCTATTGAGATTCCCTCCCCTAATACCCAAATGGATTTTCTCAAGTCCAAAAACTGTCAGATTCTTACTGCTGCTTCCATGTTTGTTGGACATATGTCTTACTACAGGGGAAAGTTTTTTCATTTTATTCAAATCTGTTGTGATGTTTCTTATATTTCCAATATGCTCCAAAACCCTCTGTTTAAGTGCTCTTGATGTCATTCCCACATACTTCATTCCACATTCACATTGTAAGCAGTATATGACCCCTATGGCGTTGCAGTTGATAAAGGATCTAATCTCAACCTTGTTTCCTCGTCTGTCAAATGTATGTTTTGTCTTGACCATATATTGACATGCCTTGCAACTTCCACACGGGAAGGAACCATTTATTGTAGGTGTCCGTTTTGCTGATCTTTCAAAATGGCTGTCCACCAAAATGTCTCTCAGATTTTGAGACCTCCTCCAGCTCATGGCTGGTTTAACATCGAGCTTGTTGCTCAGGTCTCTGTCTGTATGCAGGACTGGCCAATGTCGTTGTGTAATGTTCACTATCTCTTGCCATTCATGGCAGAAGTCACCTACAAATCTAATCTGTTTTTTTGTGTCAGGTTTGACTTTATTTTTAGGGAAAATGAGATCTTCTCTTGGAATTTTAGATGTCAAATGGATAGCCTTTTTTATGCTCCTATTGCTATAACCTCTTTCTCTGAGGCGCATCGCCAATTCCTTGCTCCTGATCTTAAAGATTTCCATACTGGAGCAGTTCCTACGCAACCTCAGGAATTCTCCTTTGGGTAGATTTTTAATTGTAGGTGGGAAGTGACTGCTAGTTCTGTGTAAGACACTGTTAGTTGCAGTGGCTTTTCTGAACAAATCCGTAACTAGTTCACCTTCTTCATTCTTATTGATTTTCAAATCCAGAAACGTGATGGAGTCTTCACTAATCTCTGATGTCAGTCTCAAATTGAGTTGATTATTATTGAGATGTCCAATGAATTCACTGAGCAGGTCCTCTGTGTTATTCCAGATCATCAGGACATCATCAATATACCTCAGCCATACTACAACAAACTGTGTGTATTTTTCATTATCCTCCGTGAAGACTAGTTCACGTTCCCACCATCCCAAATAGATGTTCGCGTACGTGGGCGCACAAGCCGCGCCCATCGCCGTACCCCGAGTTTGCAAGTAGAAAGCATCCGCAAAGGTAAAATAGTTTTTTGTAAGGACAAATCTTAGTAAATCGATCAGAAATAAATTGAAATCCTCGGCATCCTTCATTCGTAGAAAGTACTGTACCGCTGCCAATCCTGCTTGATGATTGATGCTCGTGTACAGCGATTCTACATCCAAGGATACTAGAAGGTGTCCTTCTTCCACTTTGATTCCTTGTATTTTTCGGAGAACATCTGATGTATCTTGGACATAAGATGGTAGGCTTACCACATATTCCCTTAGATGGAGGTCCAAAAAGATACTAGCCTGTTCACTTAACCCTCCTATTCCAGAGACTATGGGTCGACCTGGTGGAGTGTCACTGTTCTTATGGATCTTAGGAAGCATATAGAATGTTGGAACTTTTGGATTGTCAACTGTTAGGAAGGTGTGCTCTTGTTTAGTAATAATACCTTCTTTGAATGCCTTTTCAATCATTCTTTTGTAAAAATAGAGATAATTGTCCGTTGGATTGAAGGTAAGTCGCGTATAGCATGATTTGTCATGTAGTTGTCTTAAAGCTTCCTTGGTATACTTTTCTTTTGACCAGAGAACTACATTACCCCCTTTATCTGATTGTTTTATAATCGTATCATCCCACGTTTGTATATCTCTCAGAGCTGACTTCTCTCTTATTGTAAGATTATCTCCCATAACAGGTCTTACTTTCAGTGACAATTCCAAACTGTCCAGATCCTTAGACACCATTTCTCTGAAAATTTTAACAGCTGGACATAAGGTCTCTTGTGGGTAGAATGTGGATTTCTTTATACAGACTGGACGACTAGTACATCCTTTTTTGGAATGGTCCGTCTGTGTCTCCTCACCAGAATCATATAATTCTTCCAGGTCTAGGAGTGCCTGCAATTCCAAATCAGTCCATTTGTTGGCATCCTCCTTCATGGTTGCAAGTGAGGCTTCCTGGGTAAGGTTTTGCCTCTGTTCGTGGAATTTGATCAATAACAATTTCCTACAGAACAGATTAAGGTCCTTTTCCCATTTGAATCTATTCATTCTGGAGACCGGGGAGAAGGAAAATCCTTTGCTTAGGACGGTTTTATGTTCTTCCGTTAGAATTCTATCTGTCAAATTAATAATTTGAAGAGGGTCATCATCCCTCCGAGGAGTTATTTCCTGAACCTCGGGGATTGTCTCTGTGGTAGTGGTGTTCCCCAGTTGTCTTGGTTCCTTCCTCTTCTTTTTATTACTTCTCCTCGTCCTCCTCCTTGTTTTTTGTAACGGCCCCTTTCTGTCCTGGGAAATTCTAAAAAATGCGCTTCAGATGCATTCATCTGGGAATAGGAGGTTCCTGTTCTCTGATACTGTTCTGGATAGTCTTCTGTGCCAGAGGAGTCAGCCTCTGAGGAAGAGTATTGGTAGCTACCTGTTCTTTGATGTTCCTTGGGGTACGGTTTCTTCCATTTGAAGATATTGCCCGTAGCGTAATCTCTCTTATCTCTAATGAATTTGTTCTTCTTCCGATCTACTATCATTTGTTCATAACTTTCCAGTTCTTTTTTGTTTTTTTCAAAACATTGTTGGAAATAAGTATCCTTTTCCCATGCTTCAAGGTTTTTTCCCAAGGCATCAATCTCTTTGTCAATCTCTTCCAAAATTAGGAGATCATGTTTCAATAAAATATGTAAAAGTTCTGTAGAGCACTTATGAAGTGTTTGTTCCCATTCTGTTTTTAGAGTCGGTGTAGCTAATTCAAACGTTGGAAAAATCCTTGGTCTCAAACCTCTAGGAGAGATTTTATGTTTAATGTATTGTTCAATTGTTGTTTGATCCCATGTTATCCTCTTCTGTCTTTGTAGTAATTTCTTCAATGTCGTGAAATCTTTTTCCCAGTTAGTTTGCACTGAAGAGTCAGAGATCGTGTTGGGAAAAATACTGCTGTAATCCTCATTTGTCTTACGTTTGTGTGTCAATTCATTTTTCAAACTGAATGTACTCATTTTGTCAGAGTATAGATTTACAGTCCTATAGAACCTACTGTGTCCCTTGTTATTTCAAAATAGTTTTTTTGTGTATTGGTTTACCACATAGATAGGAATTAGTAAAATAAAAAATAATAAATAATAAAAAAATTTCAATTTAATTAATTATTCCATTAATTTCATTCCATTAATCATCATTACTATTATAACCATTTCATACATATTTTTTCTCCATATATTTTCTCTCCACATATTTATACATAATTGTTAGAGATGAGCAGATGTTCTTTCATATCCTTTAAATACTGTTATTGTCCTTTGCCAGTATACACATATATATTTTTATTATCACTGCTGGCCGTTTTTAGACTTGTATACTCATTTAGAAGAACCTGTTTGTGTTAGAAACTACATGCCCCATAATTCAATCTGTTTGGGAACCAATTCAGCTGATTTAACGCATACAGCGATTGGCTAGAGGAATACACCTTTACAGGTAAATACCAAGACAATTAGGTAGGATATCACACTCCCTGACGAAGCCGCCCAGGTGAAACGTGCACGTCGGACACGGACACACAGCGTCTGTGCACGTCACCCATATTGCTATTGCTGCTCCCAGACGCGGACCCGGGACCTAACCGCTGCAACCTCCGAGTGCAGACTCGGGAATCGGCTTTAAGCCGGACGCCGCCTGCAGCGGCTTTACACGCTGATTCCACTTACTGACTGTCAGCAACCTCCGAGTGCAGACTCGGGAATCGGCTTTAAGCCGGACGCCGCCTGCAGCGGCTTTACACGCTAATCCCACATACTGACTGTCAGCAACGGCTAATGGTCTTTAGACCTATTTAATTATTGGATCCGGTGACCCCTATATTGAAGTTCAATGCAGAGGGGGAGACCGACAAACGTATAGCCTCCGTTACCCCACTTTGCTATTACATTCAAGTGAGCCTGACAGTGGGTGGATTTATATCTTCCAATCTGGGCATACCGCATCAAGTGCAACACAAAAAAAGAACAAAATTGATGTTGGCAAGACAGTAGCAGATAAGTAGAAGTTTTTTTCTTTGCCATCAGCAGCAAAATAGCACATAATTAATACATAATTAACGGATTATAAATTAGTAATAATTTTCTCTATCGTCCTAAGTGGATGCTGGGGTTCCTGAAAGGACCATGGGGAATAGCGGCTCCGCAGGAGACAGGGCACAAAAGTAAAGCTTTTACAGGTCAGGTGGTGTGTACTGGCTCCTCCCCCTATGACCCTCCTCCAGACTCCAGTTAGATTTTTGTGCCCGGCCGAGAAGGGTGCAATTCTAGGTGGCTCTCATAAAGAGCTGCTTAGAGAGTTTAGCTTAGGTTTTTTATTTTACAGTGATTCCTGCTGGCAACAGGATCACTGCAACGAGGGACAGAGGGGAGAAGAAGTGAACTCACCTGCGTGCAGGATGGATTGGCTTCTTGGCTACTGGACATGAAGCTCCAGAGGGACGATCACAGGTACAGCCTGGATGGTCACCGGAGCCACGCCGCCGGCCCCCTCACAGATGCTGAAGCAAGAAGAGGTCCAGAATCGGCGGCTGAAGACTCCTGCAGTCTTCTTAAGGTAGCGCACAGCACTGCAGCTGTGCGCCATTTTCCTCTCAGCACACTTCACACGGCAGTCACTGAGGGTGCAGGGCGCTGGGAGGGGGGCGCCCTGGGAGGCAAATGAAAACCTTTAAAAAGGCTAAAAATACCTCACATATAGCCCCAGAGGCTATATGGAGATATTTACCCCTGCCTAAATGTACTAAATAGCGGGAGACGAGCCCGCCGGAAAAGGGGCGGGGCCTATCTCCTCAGCACACGGCGCCATTTTCTGTCACAGCTCCGCTGGTCAGGAAGGCTCCCAGGTCTCTCCCCTGCACTGCACTACAGAAACAGGGTATAACAGAGAGGGGGGGCAAAATAAATGGCAATATATCAATATAAAAGCAGCTATAAGGGAGCACTTAATCATAAGGCTATCCCTGTCATATATAGCGCTTTTTGGTGTGTGCTGGCAGACTCTCCCTCTGTCTCCCCAAAGGGCTAGTGGGTCCTGTCTTCGTATAGAGCATTCCCTGTGTGTCTGCTGTGTGTCGGTACGTGTGTGTCGACATGTATGAGGACGTTATTGGTGTGGAGGCGGAGCAATTGCCAAATATGAGGATGTCACCTCCTAGGGGGTCGACACCAGAATGGATGCCTTTATTTGTGGAATTACGGGATAGCGTCAACTCGCTTAAGCAGTCGTTTGCCGACATGAGGCGGCCGGACACTCAATTAGTGCCTGTCCAGGCGCCTCAAACACCGTCAGGGGCTGTAAAACGCCCCTTGCCTCAGTCGGTCGACACAGACCCAGACACAGGCACTGATTCCGGTGGTGAAGGTGACGAATCAACCGTATTTTCCAGTAGGGCCACACGTTATATGATTTTGGCAATAAAGGAGATGTTACATTTAGCTGATACTACAGGTACCACTAAACAGGGTATTATGTGGGGTGTGAAAAAACTACCAGTAGTTTTTACCGAATCAGAAGAATTAAATGACGTGTGTGATGAAGCGTGGGGTGCCCCGATAAAAAACTGCTAATTTCAAAGAAGTTATTGGCTTTATACCCTTTCCCGCCAGAGGTTAGGGAGCGCTGGGAAACACCTCCTAGGGTGGACAAAGCGCTAACACGCTTATCAAAACAAGTGGCGTTACCCTCTCCTGAGACGGCCGCACTTAAAGATCCATCAGATAGGAGGATGGAAAATATCCAAAAAGGTATATACACACATGCAGGTGTTATACTACGACCAGCTATTGCGACTGCCTGGATGTGCAGTGCTGGGGTAGTTTGGTCAGAGTCCCTGATCGAAAATATTGATACCCTGGACGGGGACAATATTTTACTGTCGTTAGAACAAATAAAGGATGCATTTCTTTATATGCGTGATGCACAGAGAGATATCTGCACACTGGCATCACGGGTAAGTGCTATGTCCATTTCGGCCAGAAGAGCTTTATGGACACGACAGTGGACAGGCGATGCGTAGAGGAGTTATTTGGGGTCGGTCTATCGGATTTGGTGGCCACGGCTACGGCCGGGAAATCCACCTTTCTACCTCAAGTCACTCCCCAACAGAAAAAGGCACCGACTTTTCAACCGCAGCCTTTTCGTTCCTTTAAAAATAAGAGAGCAAAGGGCTATTCATATCTGCCACGAGGCAGAGGACGAGGGAAGAGACAGCAACAGGCAGCTCCTTCCCAGGAACAGAAGCCCTCCCCGGCTTCTACAAAAGCCTCAGCATGACGCTGGGGCTTCGCAAGCGGACTTGGGGGCGGTAGGCGGTCGTCTCAAAAATTACAGCGCGCAGTGGGCTCACTCGCAGGTAAATCCCTGGATCCTGCAGATAATATCTCAGGGGTACAGGTTGAAATTAGAGACAGAGCCACCTCGCCGTTTCCTGAAGTCGGCTTTACCAACGTCCCCCTCAGAAAGGGAGACGGTTTTGGAAGCCATTCACAAGCTGTATTCTCAGCAGGTGATAGTCAAGGTACCTCTTCTACAACAAGGGAAGGGGTATTATTCCACTCTTTTTGTGGTACCGAAGCCGGATGGCTCGGTAAGGCCTATTCTAAATCTGAAGTCCTTGAACCTGTACATAAAGAAGTTCAAGTTCAAGATGGAGTCACTCAGAGCAGTGATAGCGAACCTGGAAGAAGGGGACTTTATGGTATCCTTGGACATCAAGGATGCGTATCTCCACGTTCCAATTACCCCTCACACCAGGGGTACCTCAGGTTCGTTGTACAAAACTGTCACTATCAGTTTCAGACGCTGCCGTTTGGTTTGTCCACGGCACCTCGGGTCTTTACAAAGGTAATGGCCGAGATAATATTTCTTCTTCGAAGAAAAGGCGTATTAATTATCCCATACTTGGACGATCTCCTAATAAGGACAAGGTCCAGAGAACAGCTAGAGATGGGTTTAGCACTATCTCAAGAGGTGCTAAAGCAGCACGGATGGATTCTGAATATTCCAAAATCCCAATTAATGCCGACAACTCGTCTGCTGTTCCTGGGGATGATTCTGGACACAGTTCAGAAAAAGGTTTTTCTTCCCGAAGAAAAAGCCAAGGAGTTATCTGACCTGGTCAGGAACCTCCTAAAACCAGGAAAGGTGTCTGTACATCAATGCACAAGAGTCCTGGGAAAAAATGGTAGCTTCTTACGAAGCAATCCCTTTCGGCAGATTCCATGCAAAGGGATCTGTTGGACAAATGGTCAGGGTCGCATCTTCAGATGCACCTGCGGATAACCCTGTCGCCGAGGACAAGGGTATCCCTTCTGTGGTGGTTGCAGGAGGCTCATCTATTGGAGGGCCGCAGATTCGGCATGCAGGATTGGATCCTGGTGACCACGGATGCCAGCCTGAGAGGCTGGGGAGCAGTCACACAGGGAAGAAATTTCCAGGGAGTGTGGTCGAGCCTGAAAAAGTCTCTTCACATAAGCATTCTGGAACTAAGAGCAATCTACAATGCTCTAAGCCAGGCGGAACCTCTGCTTCAAGGAAGACCGGTGTTGATCCAGTCGGACAACATCACGGCAGTCGCCCATGTAAACAGACAGGGCGGCACAAGAAACAGAATGGCAGAAGCTGCCAGGATCCTTCGCTGGGCGGAGAATCACGTGATAGCATTGTCAGCAGTATTCATCCCGGGCGTGGACAACTGGGAAGCAGACTTCCTCAGCAGACACGACCTTCACCCGGGAGAGTGGGTACTTCATCCAGAAGTTTTCCACATGCTATTAAACCGTTGGGTAAAACCAATGGTGGACATGATGGCGTCTCGCCTCAACAAGACACTGGACAGTTATTGCGCCAGGTCAAGAGATCCGCAGGCAATAGCTGTGGACGCGTTGGTAACACCTTGGGTGTACCAGTCCGTATATGTGTTTCCTCCTCTGCCTCTCATACCAAAGGTATTGAGGATTATACGGCAAAGAGGAGTAAGACTAGTGGCTCCGGATTGGCCAAGAAGGACTTGGTACCCGGAACTTCAAGAGATGGTCACGGACGATCCGTGGCCTCTACTTCTGAGAAGGGACCTGCTTCAGCAGGGTCCTTGTCTTTTTCAAGACTTACCGCGGCTGCGTTTGACGGCATGGCGTTTGAATGCCAGATCCTAAAAGGAAAAGGCATTCCAGAAGAAGTCATTCCTACCTTGATAAAGGCAAGGAAGGAAGTCACCGCGAAGCATTATCGCCGTATTTGGCGAAAATATGTTGCGTGGTGCGAGCAGCGGAGTGCTCCGATGGAGGAATTTCAACTGGGTCGTTTTCCTACATTTCCTGCAATCAGGATTGTCTATGGGTCTCAAATTGGGATCTATTAAGGTTCAAATTTCGGCCCTATCAATATTCTTCCAAAAAGAATTGGCCTCAGTCCCTGAGGTCCAGATTTTTATCAAAGGAGTACTGCATATACAGCCTCCTGTGGTGCCTAAGGTGGCACCGTGGGATCTAAATGTAGTTTTAGATTTCCTCAAATCCAATTGGTTTGAACCACTAAAGAATGTGGATTTGAAATATCTCACATGGAAAGTGACTATGTTACTGGCCCTGGCTTCGGCCGGGAGAGTATCTGAACTGGCGGCTTTGTTTTATAAAAGCCCTTATTTAATTTTCCATTCGACATAGGGCAGAGCTGCGGACGCGTCCGCATTTTCTCCCTAAGGTGGTATCAGCGTTTCACCTGAACCAGCCTATTGTAGTGCCTGCGGCTACAGACGACTTGAAGGACTCCAAGTTGTTGGACGTTGTCAGAGCCTTAAAAAAATACATTTAAAGGACGGCTGGAGTCAGAAAATCTGACTCGCTGTTTATACTGTATGCACCCAACAAGTTGGGTGCACCTGCTTCCAAGCAGTCGATTGCTCGTTGGATTTGTAACAAAATTCAACTTGTACATTCTGTGGCAGGCCTGCCACAGCCTAAATCTGTTAAGGCCCATTCCGCAAGGAAGGTGGGCTCATCTTGGGCGGCTGCCCGAGGGGTCTCGGCATTACAACTCTGCCGAGCAGCTACGTGGTCAGGGGAGAACACGTTTGTAAATTTTTACAAATTTGATACCCTGGCAAAGGAGGACCTGGAGTTCTCTCATTCGGTGCTGCAGAGTCATCCGCACTCTCCCGCCCGTTTGGGAGCTTTGGTATAATCCCCATGGTCCTTTCAGGAACCCCAGCATCCACTTAGGACGATAGAGAAAATAAGAATTTACTTACCGATAATTCTATTTCTCGGAGTCCGTAGTGGATGCTGGGCGCCCATCCCAAGTGCGGATTATCTGCAATACTTGTACATAGTTATTGTTAACTAATTCGGGTTATTGTTTAGGAAGCCATCTTTCAGAGGCTCCTCTGTTATCATACTGTTAACTGGGTTTAGATCACAAGTTGTACGGTGTGATTGGTGTGGCTGGTATGAGTCTTACCCGGGATTCAAAATCCTCCCTTATTGTGTACGCTCGTCCGGGCACAGTACCTAACTGGAGTCTGGAGGAGGGTCATAGGGGGAGGAGCCAGTACACACCACCTGACCTGTAAAAGCTTTACTTTTGTGCCCTGTCTCCTGCGGAGCCGCTATTCCCCATGGTCCTTTCAGGAACCCCAGCATCCACTACGGACTCCGAGAAATAGAATTATCGGTAAGTAAATTCTTATTTTAAATTGGTGACGTGTATACAGGACGTTGTCTGCAAGTAGGATGCAATATTTTTATAAATGCAAATACGATGCAGTTTTTTGAAAATATGATGCAATTTTGACAATACCATTATACCTGTACCCAGACTAATATAGTCTGTTTCAATTTGAATGATTATAGTCATATTTTGGAAAAATACTGTTATATTTATTACTAACAAAATATATGAGCGCTAATTGACTAGATACTTGGGTACATGAGATATTTATACAATCCATTGATACACTCAGGAGGATACATTATGTACAAACTATAACATTTTTTCTACAACAATTGTTTCTAATTGTTTCTTTGTTTGTTTCTTTCTTTTCTGTGTACTCTAATTGGCTTAACTCATTTATTGAGTTACCAACAGCAGAAGCACGCTTTTTTTCATTTTGCATAAACACCCACAGGATCCTCTCATCCTCAATTCGATGTCATCAGATATGATTGAGGACAGTAGAAATCCTGGGTGTTATTGCATATGAAATCTGTATTTCTTAGAGACCATTCAGTCAATTGTATCAACTAATTATCTGTATTCACAATTTGGATAGGAGAAATATTTGATTATCTAGTTACTCCTCTGTTCCATTAGACTTCAGAGTGTTTTCTTTGGTAGTTACAGCTCCAATTGTGACTTAATAGACACATGTGGATAATAACTGTAACCATGTGGTTATCATCATAATTATTATTATTATCATTTTTCAATGGGCTTATAAGAACCAAGTTTTATAGATGCAATTCATTGACTAGGGACCTCTCCCCTGCACTCTCATTAACTTTGCCCTTCATTGGGCAATATAAGTTAACAGCAGATACAGGTCTTGGGATTGGTGCGTGTGCTCCAGGTGGTTCTCTCATTGGGAATTCCATGCTTTATAGCAGATTACCAAAAGCAGAAACCCGGCATTTAGTCACCTGTTTTTCCCTATCTTCCTTCTGACTTAATCTTTTGTATACAATTGTATTATGTTACATTTTTAGCTGGTCAAAAAAACTACACACGTGTGATTGGCTGAGAAACCTGGCCTTACCATATATCAATATTGGGAAGTATGTGTAGTTAGCCACGTTAAGTACCTCAGATATAACTTTGGGAACCATTAATTGTTGCAGTACATCAAAGATTATGGTTGAATAAACAATTGATTGGTTTGTTTATAATTAATCTGTGGCATGATATCAATTATTGATACTCATACAATTAGTAGTACAATTGGATACATACTAAATTTATTGAGCCAAAAGATAATGTCAGATAGTACTTGTTGCGGCCTAGTCAGTGACGTCTTGATTAATGAGAATGTATGTTATATGTTAGTATGTCAATGTGAGTTCAATTTCTAATAATAAAAGTTAAGTTTTAGATTATTTGATAAGAGTGCCCCATGAAAAAGAGTTGTCTTTTCTTCTTCAGTATTCAACTGGCTGTATCTACCCAACAGCAAACACACAGGTTATCTGAGCAGTCACATGGGGGGAACATTATTTTACAAACTATTACACAATAACCAATACATTCATATATATACATCGAAAACATAACTGTACCTTGTAACAATAACATCATACAATATAATACAATATTGCCTAGTACATAGCCAAATACAGATCAACAATCAGTGTAGTCCATGGGTAAGACCAGGGCTAGGGAAGTAGCTGCGTGTCTTTTACCACTGTGCGACACGACGCGCCGGCTGTGTTGTCACAACCCCCCTTCCCCCACTCCCCATAGGTCTCCCACTCCCACACAGCAGTGTCATTACCCCCCTTCCCCCACTCCTCATAGGTCACCCCCATAGCAGTGTCATTACCCCCCTTCCCCCACTCCCCATAGGTCTCCCACTCCCACACAGCAGTGTCATTACCCCCCTTCCCCCACTCCCCATAGGTCTCCCACTCCCACACAGCAGTGTCATTACCCCCCTTCCCCCACTCCTCATAGGTCACCCCCATAGCAGTGTCATTACCCCCCTTCCCCCACTCCCCATAGGTCTCCCACTCCCACACAGCAGTGTCATTACCCCCCTTCCCCCACTCCTCATAGGTCTCCCCCCATAGCAGTGTCATTACCCCCCTTCCCCCACTCCCCTCTGGTCTCCCGCTCCCATATAGCAGTGTCATTACCCCCCTTCCCCCACTCCTCATAGGTCTCACCCCCCATTACCATGTTATTAGCCACCTTTCTCTGCCCATAATTCCCCCGTTACCCCATCCATATCTTACCTTTGTGCTGTGATGCTGCAGTGCTGGGTAGTGATGAGCACCGGAAATTTTTCGGGTTTTGTGTTTTGGGTTCGGTTCCGCGGCCGTGTTTTGGGTTCGAACGCGTTTTGGCAAAACCTCACCGAATTTTTTTTGTCGAATTCGGGTGTGTTTTGGATTCGGGTGTTTTTTTCAAAAAACACTAAAAAACAGCTTAAATCATAGAATTTGGGGGTCATTTTGATCCCAAAGTATTATTAACCTCAATAACCATAATTTCCACTCATTTTCAGTCTATTCTGAACACCTCACACCTCACAATATTATTTTTAGTCCTAAAATTTGCACCGAGGTCGCTGGATGACTAAGCTCAGCGACCCAAGTGGCCGACACAAACACCTGGCCCATCTAGGAGTGGCACTGCAGTGTCACGCAGGATGGCCCTTCAAAAAACTACTCCCCAAACAGCACATGACGCAAAGAAGAAAAAAAAGAGGCGCAATGAGGTAGCTGTGTGAGTAAGCTAAGCGACCCTAGTGGCCGACACAAACACCTGGCCCATCTAGGAGTGGCACTGCAGTGTCACGCAGGATGGCCCTTCCAAAAAACACCCCCCAAACAGCACATGACGCAAAGAAAAAAAGAGGCGCAATGAGGTAGCTGTGTGACTAAGCTAAGCGACCCTAGTGGCCGACACAAACACCTGGCCCATCTAGGAGTGGCACTGCAGTGTCACGCAGGATGGCCCTTCAAAAAACTACTCCCCAAACAGCACATGACGCAAAGAAGAAAAAAAAGATGCGCAATGAGGTAGCTGTGTGACTAAGATAAGAGACCCTAGTGGCCGACACAAACACCTGGCCCATCTAGGAGTGGCACTGCAGTGTCACGCAGGATGGCCCTTCCAAAAAACACCCCCCAAACAGCACATGACGCAAAGAAGAAAAAAAAGATGCGCAATGAGGTAGCTGTGTGACTAAGATAAGCGACCCTAGTGGCCGACACAAACACCTGGCTCATCTAGGAGTGGCACTGCAGTGTCACGCAGGATGGCCCTTCCAAAAAACACCCCCCAAACAGCACATGACGCAAAGAAGAAAAAAAAGATGCGCAATGAGGTAGCTGTGTGACTAAGATAAGCGACCCTAGTGGCCGACACAAACACCTGGCCCATCTAGGAGTGGCACTGCAGTGTCACGCAGGATGGCCCTTCAAAAAACTACTCCCCAAACAGCACATGACGCAAAGAAGAAAAAAAAGATGCGCAATGAGGTAGCTGTGTGACTAAGATAAGAGACCCTAGTGGCCGACACAAACACCTGGCCCATCTAGGAGTGGCACTGCAGTGTCACGCAGGATGGCCCTTCCAAAAAACACCCCCCAAACAGCACATGACGCAAAGAAGAAAAA